>NW_015505996.1:0-1985 GCF_001515645.1 Sinocyclocheilus grahami
GAGTGACGTATTCCTCAATAGGTGAACTCCCCTGTCGTAAATCGATTAGCCGGTCGATTGGGTCCGTACTTGGCCAAAGTCCCTTAGGAAAGCCGCTGGATCCTCGTGTGGCCGAGTATTCTGTAACGGGGCTGACGAGACGTGAGACATGCAGATCCATATGCAAAGCTTTATTTGGAGAAGACAGAGACATGGTCATCAGACAGGCAGGGTAATCAGTGGCAACCAGGAATATGGCGGGAAGAATAGTCACAGGGCTAGCGTGGGTCGACGGTAGGCAGACAGAGTCACAGGGGCAAGGCTAAAGGGAGAAGTCCAGGAAAACAGGCGAAGATCAAAACCGAAGGAGACAGACAAGGCAAGGCAAAACTAGGCTAAGGCTAAGGCTAAGGCTAAGGCTGGGAAAAACGACCTAGGGCTCTGTAGAGTAGCTATCGCTAGGAGAGTGATAATCGCTAGACAATACTCGGCAGAGGGAAGGGATCAGAGTGAGTGTTAAATAGTGAGGGAGTGATATGAAGCAGCTGGGTGCAATCAGTGTAAACAGCTGTGTGCAATCCGTGCTGAGTGCAATCAGTGCAATGCATGATGGGAAATGTAGTCCGGGGTGATGTGCAACAGTGTGTAATGCGAGAGTCAATGAAATTGGAAGTTCATGGACCGGATTCGTGACAGCTTTCCCTTGCACACCGCCACCACATGTCCAAACTTCTGACATTTAAAGCATCTAATCGGAGGGGGTATATATAACCTCACGTCATAACACATAAATTCAATATACACTTTTTCCGGGAGTTTTTCCAGATCTAAATTGATCATAACCGAGAGACTGTCTTGTGTATTTCCATTCCTGTTTATTTTTAGACGTCTGACTTCATTTACTTTTGCATTTGTTATGTTTCTTTTCACATCTTCAACTGATACGTTTACCGGAATCCCTGTAATGACTCCTTTTGTGAATTTCCTTCAACTGATATGTTTACCGGAATCCCTGTAATGACTCCTTTTGTGAATTTCCTATAAGTCATAGAACATTCCACTTTCTTTCTATTTATTATGTTCATTTTGATTGCTTTCCCTTGCTGTCTTTCATCCTTACACATAATGATCAGTGCTCCATTTCTTAATACTTTAGCAATCTTTATTTCACCAATTTCCTTATTTAGAGATTTCGTTAGCTGTATTGGATTCATACTTCCAAACGAGTCCCCTTCGTCCACAAGTTTTGCAAAAACCACATACTCCTCCCTCCGCTTCTCCTCCACAGTCGATCCCCTGTCTGAGTCATTTTCATCTGTTTTATTTTTCCTTTTCTTTTTCCGTTTATTATTCCTAGCCATTTTCCATTTTTCATACATCCCGCCACCTACTTCCATCTCTCCTAGTTCATTTCCTGATCCGTCACTTCCCTCCACACTCTCCTGTCCATTCACAGTCCAGCTGTTGCCAACCACCTTGGGAATCGACATCTCCTTCCGGTCGACACCCCCAACCGGATCCTTCCGCTCGACCCTCGCTTCTCCAATTCCACAGTCAACAGTCCCTAACACAAATGTACATCACAATAGTGATGTTTGTCTTCTTCGTTGGAGTTTTACGGCAGTTGGCATCCATAGTGTTGCATTACTGCCATCTGCTGTCTCACTTTAACTTACTATATCTTAATTAAATTCGTCCTTCCAGTCCTCCTTAGAAAATTAAACAAATATCTCTGTCCTTGGTCACTATTTCCATATGTTACTATATTTTTAACATTAAACTCTACTACACCTATTTCCCGTAGCTGATTCTTCAATAGTGATGTTTGATTCGTCGTCTTCTGTTTTATGGTGGGTAGCACCAGCGTTAAGGTGCATTATCGCCACCTTCAGTGTTGGAGTGTGGACCAAAGTTTACTCATTTCATAAAAGAAACCCTTCATTCTCTTTATCAGTTCTGTACTTTTGAGATAAAGAAATAAGCTCTCTAATCCATAAGTGATTATA
>NW_015505996.1:2018-6224 GCF_001515645.1 Sinocyclocheilus grahami
TTTTATAAAGATGACATCCTGTGTTTCCCGTATCCCATTTTTGTTGCAACTTCTTAACGATATATGCTTTAATCATTGTTTTTGCTTCAAATTTGATGTTCGATTTCTGAACAAATTGTTCTTTGAGCCTGTTCATAGGAAGTAACCGAACTGAATTGAACTTTAGTTCCAGGCTGATGACGCAAGACGCACAGCCAAAGTTTGCTGACCGTCAAAGTGTTGAAAGTTTGCAGAGGATTACCGTTGATGCTCATAAAGTAGTTGACAATATTTTGCAAGCCTGAGGCACATACTGGAAATATTCTTATTTAGCTTACTAATGTTATTAAATAACATTTTATTAAAACCTGCAAAATCCTTTCTGTAGAGAGATCTAAATTAATACTATAGTTTATTGTATATGCAGATTATATTTTAAGTTGTTACACAAAATCAAGCAGTTTATAAGGTTTATCTCTCTATATACTTTAGGCATGTAGAACATATCTGCATTTCTGCATCAATGGATGTAATGTGTGCTGTAGATACGAAACTTTTAGTAATCTTAACCAAGATGTAGATGATCTTATCCCCGGTGACTAATATTTGAACTGCCTTCTCTCAACCTGCTCAAAATTTGAAACTCATAATGAGCTCACATACTACTCACACCGTGAGGATCAGAGTACGAGGATCGTTTGAACTCACAATGATTTCATATACTACTCACACCGTGAGGATCACAGTATGAGGATCGTGTGAACTCACAATGATTTCATATACTACTCACACCGTGAGGATCACAGTATGAGGATTGTGTGAACTCACAATGATTTCACCTATTACTCACACAGTGAGGATCACAGTATGAAGATCGTGTGATGTCACCGTGATCAACGCATGATCTCACGTGTTGACTGGGAAAGTAACTGGTGTTACTTTATTGAAAAATTAACTCTTGCAAATTAAAAAGGAATATGTTACTTTACTAGTTACTTGAAAAAATAATCTGATTGCATAACTTGCGTTACTTGTAATCTGTTACCCCCAACACTGGTTACTAGGATCCTGTGTCTCCACTGGGCTCTTGAGCAGGCTGCTTTAGGGGGCTGTCCTTATAGCAAGTGTGCTATATATTGCCTCAGATAACAAAGTGTCTGTGAAATGACAGCTCTTTAAGGGGAGTCTCATATGTGTGCCTCTAAGCTGTTGTTTTCTCTTCTGGGTCTGTGCTAATTTGTTCATGCCACCCACAGGACATTGTATTAAATTTACATTTACATTTAGTCATTTAGCAGACGCTTTTATCCAAAGGGACTTACAAATGAGGACAATAGAAGCAATCAAAACTAATAAAGAGCAACAATATGTAAGTGCAAGTGATGAGTCTCGGTTAGCCTAAGGCAGTACACATAGCTAGGTTGAAGATTAAATCTTGCAGCTGCATTTTGGATTAATTGTAGAGTTTTGATAGAAATGGCTGGAAGACCTGCCAAGAGAGCATTGCAATAGTCCAGCCTGGATAAAACATGAGCTTGATCAAGGAGTTGTATTGTGTGTTGTGAAAAAAAGGGCCTGATCTTCCTAATGTTGTATAAAGCAAATCTGCTGGACCGGGCAATTTTAGCAATGTGGTCTGAGAAATTCAGCTTATCATCAATCACAACTCCAAGGTTTCTAGCTGTTTTTGAAGGAGTTATGGTTGATGAGCCTAACTGGATGGTGAAATTATGAAGTGATGGGTTTGTTGAAACCAAAAGCAGTTATATTTTAGCCAGGTTGAGTTGAAGGTGATGGTCCGTCATCCAACAAGAAATGTCTGTTAGACATGCTGAGATGCGAGCAGCTATCCTCAGATCATCAGGATGGAATGAGAGGTAGAGTTGAGTCATCAGCATAGCAGTGATAAGAAAAGCCATGTTTCTGAATGACAAAACCTAGTGATGCCATATAGACAGAGAAGAGAAGTGGTCCAAGAACTGAGCCCTGAGGCACCCCAGTAGCTAGATGTTGCGACTTGGACACCTCACCTCTCCAAGATATCTGAGAGGTAAGACTCAAACCACTGAGTGCGTTTCCTGAGATGCCATTTTCCAGTAGGGTTGACAGGAGGATCTGGTGGTTCACCATATCAAAAGCAGCGGACAGATCCAGCAAGATAAGTGTAGAAGATCTGGAAGCCACTCTTGCCAGTCTTAGGGCTTCAACAACTGAGAGCAAGGCAGTCTCGGTCGAAATGTTCACTTCTGAAGCCAGATTGGTTGCTGTCCAAGAGGTTGTTCTGTGTGAGAAAATTACTGTATTGTTATATGTTATATTGTATTACTGTAGAAATATTATATTATGTTGCAAGTATTGCCTTGACACTTACATTATTACTCAACGAATGTGCGAAATCTGTATTTTGTATCTGTTAGTTTTGCAATTATTGTTTTGACTGGCTGGGAGTCTATGGCAATCCATAGAACCATTCTGTACCACACTTATAGAGTAACATCTCAACCTATATCATGGAAAATTTGGAGTCTCAGATGCTCTAACAGCAACAATGGATCTTAAAACCATTAGGCCAAGAATCGTATCAGGTTACGTATGTAACCCTAGTTCCTCGAGGGAACGAGACACTGTGTCGAAAACGCTAGGGGAACGCCTTCTGCGACCCACGCTCTGAATCACATGTAAAATCAGTCCAATAGCTGAACGGGACATCACGGCGGATGACGTCATGACCAGGAAGCTATAAAAGCACGTGCGGCGGAGCCAGCGTCAGCTTCTAGGAAGGAAGCAAGCACCGACAGGGACGCCGGAAGTATGGCACAGAGATGCAGCGTCTCGTTCCCTCGAGGAACTAGGGTTACATACGTAACCTAAGACGTTCCTCTTCAGGAACTCGAGCTGCATCGAAAACGCTAGGGGAACGAGAATGCCCACGCCGCCAGACTTCCAAATCTCTGCCTAGTGTGGAAGACTGCACAACTAGGGCGAGAGAACGGAAGAGCCGGGAGTGGCTCACATGTCTAGCTCATAAAACCTAACAAAGGTAAGGGGCGTGGACCAACCCACAGCGTTGCAGATGTCCTGCCTAGGCACACCCGCTAAGAAAGCCTTAGAGGCTGCCACACTTCGAGTCGAGTGAGCCTTGACCCCTAACGGAGAGGGGAGATCAGAGGACTCATGACATAAGGAGATGGCATCCACTATCCACCGACTGATGGTCTGCTTAGTCGCTGGAAGACCTCTCTTAGGGGGACCATAGCACACAAGCAACTGGTCTGCCCTCCTCCATAGGGCAGCTCTGTGGACATATGCATCCAGTGCTCGCACTGGACACATACAGTTAAGCTTCTGCTGGTCTGGTTCCATGAAGGGGGGAGGACTGAAGGCCTGAAGTACAATGGGCTGTGGTGCTGATGAGGGGACTTTTGGGACATACCCCACACAAGGGTACAGAAATGCTTTGGCCAGACCGGGCGCAAAGTCAAGATAGGAAGGGGCCACAGAGAGGGCCTGTAAATCCCCAACGCTCTTAAGTAGGGCTGGGTATCGTTCAAAATCTTTCGATATCGATACCGATACCTTGACTTCAACGACACTTTTTTCAATACCAATTTTATGAAATCAATTTTAACAAGATTACATTATCTAAAAAAAAACTTTGGTTTTATTTTTCAGCTTGTTGATGTTTATACAAACTCAAAGACTCATCTCCTGAGCCACTGCACAAAGGAACAAAATGTAACCAACACAATCAGTGCAAAATAGTTTTAATAAAGCTCAAATAGTCTTCAGTTTACACATCTGTTAGGCTACATTTGCACTAGTTAGTGTTCATTTTAAAACGCTTAGCTCAGACAGAATCATGATTTCTGTTTATTTTCCACTGATTTACTGATGAGCATTAGCAGCTTCCAGCGATGTCTGCCTGTGTTCTCTCTTCCATGATCGCTGCTCTGACTCAGAGGTAATAACATATTTAATTTCAGCAACACATGGCCAAAACACACATTAGATAGCAGGTCCGGATTTACCTATTTTCGTGACGTAGAAAAAAATGATTTTTGGGCCCCCTTCCCTATTAATATAATAGACCTAATATTACCACCCAAGCAAACAAAAATATTTCTTAATCAGTGGAAACCGATACAGTGTTTTCTAACGCTTGCGTTCAGTCAATAAAAATCAAATAGTTCTTAATTTGTTTGAGAACTGAGAAAGACCATGCCTTAT
>NW_015505996.1:6455-22397 GCF_001515645.1 Sinocyclocheilus grahami
GGCGCACTCTCTCCAGAACTCCTGGGAGCAGAGCGATCGGGGGAAAAGCGTACAGGCGAAGCCTCGGCCACGCCTGCACCATGGCATCCAGCCCCAACGGAGCTGGATGAGTCAGAGAGTACCAGAGGGGACATTGCGATGTCTTCTGAGTCACAAACAAGTTCGCCTGAGCCTGGCCAAAAATACTCCATATCTGCCTCTCCACCTCGGGGTGAAGCATCCATTCCCCGGGCCTCGGCCCCTGCCTACTACCACATTGAGATGCCCAGGAATGTGCATTGCTCTCAGCGAGAGGAGCCTCTCCTGGGACCACACAAGGATCTGGTGTGCCAATTTGTATAAACAGCGTGAGCGCAGACCTCCCTGATGGTTTATGTATGAGACCACCACTTTGTTGTCTGTGCGCACCAACACATGGTGACCTCTCAGGTCTGGGAGAAAGTGTTTCAATGCCTGAAATACGGCCAGCATCTCCAGACAATTGACATGCCAAGTCAGATGGCGACCACCCCACAGACCGCGGGCAGGGTGGCCACTCATGACCGCACCCCAACCGGTGAGGGATGCATCTGTTGCTAGCGTCGCACGGCGACAAAGAGCTCCCAGTACCGGGCCCTGAGACAAGAACCAAGGCTTCCTCCACACATCTAAGGCACGTAGGCATCTCCGCGTGACCTTGAAAATGCGAAGCGGGTTTCCCCTCGGGGAGAACCCCCTGGTCTTGAGCCACCACTGCAGGGGTCTCATGTACAGCAGGCCAAGAGTAATCACGTTGGACGCGGCTGCCATCAGACCCAGCAGTCTTTGAAACTGCTTGACAGTGAGTGACTGGCCTTCTTTCACTCTCTTGACTGTAGTGAGGATCGACTCGATCCGAGCAGGAGACAACCGTGCCTGCATCGTGGTTGAATCCCACACCACGCCCAGATAGGTGGTTCTCTGTAATGGAGAAAGCACACTCTTCTTGGCGTTTAGTCTTAACCCCAACTCTCTCATGTGAGCGAGAACAACATCTTGATGTCGAACCGCTATCTGCTCTGAACGAGCTAAAATCAACCAATCGTCGATGTAGTTGAGTATGCGGATGCCCTGGAGTCGCAACGGAGCCAGAGCAGCATCCACACACTTCGTGAAAGTACGGGGTGAGAGTGCAAGGCCGAAAGGAAGAACACGATATTGGTACGCTTTGCCCCCAAAAACGAACCTCAGGAACTTCCTGTGATGAGGAAGGATGGAGATATGGAAGTACGCGTCTTTCAGATCGATCGTGACAAACCAGTCCTGTGAAGTAACAATGAAGAACAATGAAGTAACGGCTGTAGAATCCGGAGTCTATCTCGTGTGGAGGGATCACCTCGATGGCCTCCTTCCTTAAGAGAGTAACTACTTCTTGTTCTAATACCAGAGCCTGCTCGGGACCCACTAGCGTGGGGGTGACCCCGTTGAAATGAGGCGGACGAGAACCTAACTGATTCCGTAGCCTCTTTCTACAGTACGCAGGACCCATTCAGATACATTTGGCAGTAGCTTCCACGCTGCTAAATAATCTACTAAGGGAATCAGTCTCTCGAGCAAACCACGCACAGGCTGTGTGTATCCCCACTCGTGATATAATGTGGGCAGGGAGGAACACACAACCTATAACGTGGCTTGCACTCGCCCTCTGCATGCTTTGTCTTAGCATGAGCCTTAGACATAGCTGCTTATTAGACTTTTTCTCACAATAGACAGACAACAATAAATATGACTGACACACACAGAGCGCTCCGCCGCACATGCTTTTATAGCTTCCTGGTCATGACGTCATCCGCCGTGATGTCCCGTTCAGCTATTGGACTGATTTCACATGTGAGAAATCTGACAGCTCTCTGACCCTCCATAGACAGTAACGCAACTGAAATGTTCCCAGAACCAGAAACGTAGCAAGGACATCATTAAAATAGCCCATGTGACATCAGTGGTTCAATCGTAATTTTACGAAGCTACAAGAATACTTTTTTGTGCACATAGAAAAGAAAATAACGACTTTATTCAACAATTCTTCTCTTTCAAATCACGTCTTCCACCATTATCGAGAGTAACTCTGCATGTAAACAATGCATGCATGTGGTGCTGCATCATGGAACTCTCCATAATGGTGGAATACGTGATTTGGAAGAGAAGAATTGCTGAATAAAGTCGTTTTTTTTTTTCATTGCGAACAAAAAATATTCTCGTAGCTTCAGAAAATTGCGGTTGAACCACTGATGTCACATGGACTATTTTACCGACGTCCTTACTATGTTTCTGGGTCTGGGAATATTTCAGTTGCGTTGCTGTCTATGCAGAGTCAGAAAGCTCTCGAATTTCATCAAAAATATCTTAATTTGTGTTCCGAAGATGAACTAAGGTCTTACGGGTTTAGAATGACATTAGCGTGAGTACTTAATGACAGAACTTTCATTTTTGGGTGAACTATAGCTTTAACATGGAAACACACTCTTTGAGATACCATAAGAGTTTGGGGAAATAATTACTTGTCAAAACTTGTAATGGTTAAACTGCAACTTTGCAATAATTGACAAAGTCTAGTGCTTTATTTCTTTGGATCATGCTTAAGGCAGTGTACAGTGTGTGTGTGTGTGTGTGTGTGTGTTCTCATTCATTCTGTGCAAATTTTATCTCTTCATCTTCTTATTCCTCAGGTGGAAGCGGCCACAGATTCTGAGACAGATAGTAAAGGTCTCCCACAGTATCAGTCCGTGGGTATCCAGGTGGAGGACGAGAAGAGGTAAGTTTACAGGACATTTGGTCAGTAGAACTAAGGTTATCATGAATTAATAATCCTTTTTAAAAGTCCAGTAGCTCAGAAAAATAAGTAAAGTGAAACAGTGTATAGATAAATACATATATTTATATATTTTCTGTGTGTAAGCACATAAACAGCTCTCTTTAATATTGTCACTCTTATGTTTGTTTTCAGACTTGGCCGCTTTAAACGGTCCAACAGTGTGACGACGGCAGTTCAGGCCGATTTGGAGCTGGAGGGGTTTCCTTCGACCGAAGACAAGAGTCTGCAGTTTGGAGGATTTCAGCTGCATTCTGAACCCAGTACACCCACACAGTACAGCGTGGTTCGGACTGTACGAACACAGGGCCTTTTTAGCTACCGTGAGGATTACCGACCCTCCAGCGGGCCGTCCAGTCCACAGCCTGAGCCCTGGCTGGTGGAGCCCGCTCATGAAGCAGCCGAGTCCGGCCGTGTGTCACCACTCCGCCGCGACGGCAGTTGGTTCATGCAGCTTCTGCACAGCGAGACCAAAAGGATGGAGGGATGGTGCAAAGACATGGAACGTGAGGCGGAGGAGCACGACCTGTCAGAGGAGAGTGAGTGTGCAGGACATCAAAGAAACAGATAATGAGTCTAAAACCAACACATTCTCAGTTTGTAAAATTTTTTACATTTTGGCAAATTGGTTACTTATTCATATGAATTCATGCAATTTAATATTCATATGATTCACATTCGACAAATTCATACAAAATTGCCACCTTGTTGTAACATTAGTTATGTGTTCACGTGACATTGGGCTGGTCTAATCAGTTCTTACTAAATTCTGTATTTAATAATTAAAAATGTATAAAAATATATAAATTATATAAAATGTGTGTATATATATATATATATATATATATATATATATATACAGCAGGCAGGTAAAATAAGTATTGAACACATCCCCATTTTTCTCAGTAAATATATTTCTAAAGGTGCTGTTGACATTACATTTTCACCAGATGTCGGTAACAACCCAAGTAATCCATAAATACAAAGAAAACAAATAAGTTCAGAAATTAAGTTCTGTGTAATAAAGTAGAATGACACAGTATTGAACACATGCAAAAAGGCATGGAAAGCCAAGACACCAGCTGAACTCAGTAATTAGAAAGCAATCCTGCCCCTTGTCAGTTTAAATTAATATTAGTTGGTTCATGCCCAACTGATGGCCTATAAAAAGGTGTCTCATGACCAACGTGTCACACAAGAAACATTTCATGATGGGTAAAAGCAAAGAGCTTTCTCAAGACCTTAGCAACCTTATTGTTGCAAAACATACTGATGGCATTGGTTGCAGAAGGATTTCTATACTTCTGAATGTTCCAGTGAGCACTGTTGGGGCCATAAATACATTTCAGTAAGCGTGCTCAATGCTTTTTCCCTGGGTCATTCCCCTTTATTACACAGAACCTAATTTTTGAACTTATTTGTACTGTTTTCTTTGTATGTATGGATTACTTGGGTTGTTACCAACATCTGATGAAAATTTCATGTCAACAGCACCTTTAGAAATATATTTACTGAGAAGGTTTTTTTTTCAATACTTATTTTACCCGCTGTGTGTGTGTGTGTATATATATATAAATAAATAAATAAAATAAATATATATATATACTTTTTTTTTTTTTATAATGTCTTACAGTTCTTGGGAAGATCCGGAGTGCTGTAGGCAGTGCTCAGCTCCTCATGTCCCAGAAATTCCAGCAATTTTACTGGTTGTGTCAGCAAAATCTGGTATGTGGCATTTCTACGATCCCCATGAGATATACATTAATGCCCCTTTTGCATCATAAAATACATCAACCATGCATCAGTTCTGTCATAAATGATTCGGTTTGCCTCTTTGAGAGGCAATTCATCAAGTATTTGTGAGAGTGTTTACCTTTCATTTATTAAATACACAATATTTTCTTGAAAGTCTTTATTTTTAGGTGAAAAACTAATTATTTAAGGTTAAATACTAGCTTTTCAGCATCTCATATAGAAAAAATAAAGATCCTTAAAAGCCAATAAATTCGAGAAGCGATATTATTTTAATTAAAAATATATTTTTTTTTCACATGGGCAGTTTTATGCTATTTTTAAACTATACTTTTGTATATTTAAGTGTACTAAATTTGATCATTATGCTTAAAAACCTTAAAAAAGTACTAAAGCAAGATATTATTTTATAATAGATCTAAATATATGGTGCATTTTTGCATATCAAGTAAGTTTTACTGAATAAAACGTATTAAATATTGTTTAACAAGTATGTTTACTCTGTTTAGTTGACTGAATTACACATTGATTAGTTGCAATGTTATCTCCACTAAATATAATTTCAGCCTGGGTTTCAGGTTGTGTGAAAGTAAAAGATCCTGACATTAATTTGTACTTTGTGGGTTGAATGACACTTTAAAGGGTTTGTTTAGTGGTCAGTGATTGTTTTTGTCTGTCTCTCTCTCTGAAGAATGTGAAAAGATAGATGTTGTAATACATTCACACGGACAGGCAGAGACCAGCTTGTACTCTATGAGCTTCCACGAGACTGAACAGTTTAGCTTAGCATTGTAAATATGTTTGTAACTGAAAAATGGTTAATTCAATCATTGAGATTGATAACTATTTTACTATTTACTCCAATTATGATGCGTATGTACATAACATTGTCAGTTAATAGCTCATCACACATCCATCTTTTTTTTTTAAATAGGACATTTTATTGTGCAATTTTAATGATCAGTATACATGACATTGTCAGTCATTGTTTGGATAAGAGATGATGAAAGTGAAGCTGGACCACAGTGACCTCTAGTGATTATTCATGATCATTTATTAATTCATGGCACAAATAGTGATCAGGATCCTTATTTTTTTTAAGAGGTCATACGTTTATTCTCCTTTCTCATACATTTTCCATTATTATTATTATTATTGTTTAAGGCCCTGAAAAAGCTCCATAACCCAAGACAAAAGTAAACAAATGATTCTCTTCAAAAAATTACAACTCTGCATTGTGTCTTGCTCTTTGGCTTTTGTGATAATCGATAGTGTATGAGTACATCAGTTGTCCTGAGTGGCAAAGCTGGATATCAATATCACTGCGCCACAGTGGGGAAGAGCTCAAACGTGCAGCGTGTGCTGAGAATCAAAAGAACTTACTGAGGATTTTTGTCAAGAACAGTGGGTAGCTTCACTGCTCAGGACAAACTAGAGACTCACACACAACTCTCGGCTAAACAGGCTAAAAACATTCATTTACACTCAATAGGCAACCTTCATATGACGTTGCTAAAAAGAACATTATTTTGTGTATTTGGTGTAATGAAATGTGTTTATGCAGTTTAAGGTTCAAAAAACACATTATTTTCCACATACTATACATTATTGTTTCTCCACTATGCCCCGCCTTTCTGAAACGCACTGATTTTTACAAAGCTCATCGGTCTGAAAAGCGAGGTGTGCTCTGATTGGCCAGCAATCCAGTGCGTTGTGATTGGCCGAATACCTCAAGCGTGTGACGGAAATGTTACGCCCCTTACCACAAATAAAAAACGTACTTACAGTCTGTGAGTCAGAACAGCCGGCATTGTAGTCTACTCTCCCAGGATCAGGAAACAGTCCTCCATAAAATGTACTGCACACATCTGAATATTTGGGTTGAACTGTTCTGGAACAGTGTTGTAAATACTAAAATTTCTAGTCGTGTCCTCTTTTGGAAGGCCAAACAAAGTAGTTTCGGTTTCACAACAAAACACAGCGTCACTAAGTGTACACTAGAGTGAGCAGCAGCGGGCTTGAGAACGGCGCGGCCGGCGGATTCGACAAAGAAGCGGCCGGCGGGCTTGCGGCAACCACATGTGACGATCCCGGGCTGGACTCCGCTTCGTCCACTGTGAAAGCCGATCCGGCGATCCACAGTGTGAAGTTGATGTATTTCCTCAGCGACCAGCACGGATCAGCTCTGAGTACTTTCTGTACCCACTGTACATGTATATATGTCAAATAGCTTCATTAACACAGAACTAAATAAAAACCAATATGCATCGTTATGATCCCTCTTATTTTTAAACTGATTACATAGATATTTTTTTAAAAGATCCCTGAGATTCTGTGTGTAAACGTATGAGTAAAGCTGTAACTTATAACTGTTGTTCTTCTTTGAGAAGTGTGTAACATAATGGTTCTGTGCAGGACCCCAGCGCTATGCCCCGCCCCACGGCTCAGGACCTGGCTGGGTTCTGGGATCTCCTGCAGCTCTCCATTGAGGATGTCACTGCCAAATTTGATGAGCTACAACAAATCAAGAGTAATGAGTGGAGGATAGTGGAGAGTCCAGAGAAGAAGGTACATGGAGCATCACAGACTATATACAGTACATGTTAGGGATGCACCTGATGCTCTCCTGTACTCGTACTCATAAAAATGCTCCGATACCAAACACCGATACCACCACACAGCATGTGAACAGTGCTATGTTCAGATAAAGAATCACCGACAACAGAACAACTGGGAGTTGAATGTTATTGACGAAAGTTATTAGAGATTAAGGATGTCTATGAAGTACATGTATGTAATTAACATAATGTTAAAAATTCAATATTCACAGCTGAATATTCTGCACCAATACAAATGTGTGCGCATGTTTTGCTTGTTGACGTTAATTGCATTATATGAGTCGCTTTAGAATATAAGTTGCAGCGCGTTTCAGAGGATAAAAAAAATGGGAATTGTGTTTCAGAAAATATGCTAATCTCTGTTACAAAGTTTAATGTATAAGCTATGAATTAATTTCTCAAAATGAATAAAAACAGTGAAAAGCAAACATAAACCTGGAATAATTACATTAACATAAAAATCCTTTATGTATTTAATCACATTTTATTAACCAGTTCTGACTCAGTGACCCATTTAAATCATACTAATTCAACCTTTTATTCTTTATTTTTGTGATTGAGAAGAAAGTGTTGAACTTTCTTCTCTTGTATTCAATTCTTTATTTGGAATCCAGAATGGCAGCACAGCTGAAAGATTTGTTTGAGCTTTTTGAATTTCACATTTCCTTCAGCCTGAGGCTTATTCATTACTTCACTTTTGTTGTGAAAGGGCATTTACATTTGCCAAAAAAATAGAACTTTTATAAAATATCTCAATATTGTAATGCATTACTTTAAAAAATAACTTTCCCCAACATATATAATTACTAATACTGATACTGATGCCTCTGTTAAATGCATTGTTTTAATCAGGGGATAAAATGAATAAAAATAGTCATTCAGCTCTCAGCTTCATTTTTTCTTTTTTAAATAATTATTTGCACTAAATTGATGTGTTGCATTGACACACATTCTAATAAACCAAGGAAATGATAATGAACTCTACTTCTTTATCTCAGGAAAGAAAATGGCCACCTCCTGTTACAAAGAGGCCTCCTAAAAGTCGTGGAGCCGTCATGCGTGAGCGATCCCTGGACCTGCAGGACCGACAGAGGCAAGAGGCCCGCCGCAGGCTCCTGGCTGCAAAACGGGCTGCTTCTTTCCGTCAGAGCTCAGCTACAGAGCGGGCCGACAGCATAGAGATCTACATCCCTGAAGCCCAAACCCGTTTATGAAACACGCATATACTATGCCTCACCAGTGCGCTTCAACCAACAGGGTACAACATTTACATTTGCCAAAAAAATAGAACTTTTATAAAATATCTCAATATTGTAATGCATTACTTTAAAAAATAACTTTCCCCAACACTGGTAGTATATATATATATATATATTTACATAGCAAAATTTATATATAATTACTAATACTGATACTGATGCCTCTGTTAAATGCATTGTTTTAATCAGGGGATAAAATGAATAAAAATAGTCATTCAGCTCTCAGCTTCATTTTTTCTTTTTTAAATAATTATTTGCACTAAATTGATGTGTTGCATTGACACACATTCTAATAAACCAAGGAAATGATAATGAACTCTACTTCTTTATCTCAGGAAAGAAAATGGCCACCTCCTGTTACAAAGAGGCCTCCTAAAAGTCGTGGAGCCGTCATGCGTGAGCGATCCCTGGACCTGCAGGACCGACAGAGGCAAGAGGCCCGCCGCAGGCTCCTGGCTGCAAAACGGGCTGCTTCTTTCCGTCAGAGCTCAGCTACAGAGCGGGCCGACAGCATAGAGATCTACATCCCTGAAGCCCAAACCCGTTTATGAAACACGCATATACTATGCCTCACCAGTGCGCTTCAACCAACAGGGTACATCCATTCTGCTCCATGGCACCGCTGCCCTCATTCACATTCTCACATCTGTTACAAGTATTCTTCCTCTGCTCATCGTCTAGTCTGAGCTGAGAATAGTGGTGAGTTTATATATGCCTCAAACAGAGCTCAATGCAAAGAGGTCTTAGCAGTCTATGCACTCCAAGACCTGCAGCTACTGCAACCCAGTTTGTATATCAGTTTTAGTACATTCAGAGGCCAAAACTAAGGCTTTGTTCACACTGCACACAAATCCGATTTGGTTTTCACATCCCGTTTTTAGGACACAGTTAGGAGGCAGTTGCAATAGAAGTGATATAAGCATCAGCATGATGTAAAGAGGACAGTTATCATGACATCTTGCCACGGTGCTGAACTCATGAGATGCGTGAGAGCGATTAGCTCTTAGCAATTCTTATTAACATTCATGCATATGCTGTGTCCGAAATCACTTACTCACTATTAATGACATGACTGTTATGGAGCCGTAGGGACATGCTGATGGAAATTATATTTCAATGCTTTTATGTTCTCTCGCCAAAACTTCTCTTGCAAACGTTACGCTCCCTTGAGGACTTTGCAATTTCTCACAAAACTGTTGTGTGCTCTTACAAAATTTTTGCGGTCCCCTGAGAAAATTTGCGTTCGCTCGCAAAACGTTTGCATTTCCCTGAGGAGCTTTGTATTCTCTCACAAAACGTTAGCGTTTTTTTCACAGAACTTTTGCGTTCCCCTGAGAAACTTTGCGTTCTCTCAAAAAACGTTTACGTTTCTCTTAAAAGCTTCTTTTGTTTTGTGCAAAATGTTTGTGCTTCTCACCAAACTTTTGCTTTCCGCTAAGAAATGTTGCTTTTTTTCACTAAATGTTTGCATTCTCTTACAAAACATTCAAAAAAGTTTGCACAAAAATGTTGCATTCTCTCACAAAATTTTGGCGTTCCCCTGAGAAACTTTTTTTTTAAGTGTACATTGTGTTTTCTTGCAAAACATTTGTGCTTCTCACTAAACTTCTGCTTTCCGCTAAGAAATTTTGGTTTCTGTCACTAAACGTTTGTATTCCCTTACAAAACATTCATAAAGCCTTTGCACAAAAAATTTTGCATTCTCTCACAAAACTTTTGTGTTTTCACATCACATTGTGTTTTTCTCACAAAATGTTTGCGCTCCCCCAAGTAATGTTGCTTTCTCTCACTAAGTGTTTGCGTTCTTGCACAAAACTTTTGCATTCCCCTGAGAATTTGTTTTCCGTTCACTCGCAAAACATTTGTGTTGATATGAGGTGGCTATATTTCAATGCTTTTTGCAGGCAAACATTTCTGGGGGAACGCAATACTTTATTTTGCCAAGAAATATCATTTTCATTTCCATGTCCCCTTTGGGGCTCCGGTGAATGTCATATAATTTAATATAAAAGTAAAAGTAAAAGAGACATACAGGATGCGATACTTATGGAATGACGAAAAACTACTTTCTGTAATCTGTAATGTAATCTGACTGTTCAGATGCATTCTAAAAGATTTTCAGCTGACTACATATGGATGTAGTTTGGAAACATCGGATTCCAAAAAAAGAAAGAAATAAAATAAAAATAAATTGGAATTTTGCTGCCTGTCTGAACAAAGCCAAAGTCTAGCCCTCAGCATAGGCACAGTTAACACTCATTTCAGAAAACGTATTCTATAGCACTGGCACAAAACTAACGTCACAACATAGTCACTTCATCCACAGCATCCTTCCCACACACACAAAAATAAAAGGACTCTAAACTTGACTTAGTATGGAGTTTAGATTTAAATAAGCGAATTTAAGATCGCAATTTCTTTAAGATTGCAAAGTCTGTTAAAAGGTTGTACAAAGCAGTTCTACTTCTTAAATGATCCACATTTGTATTTCCAACGGAAATGTTGATCTTGATCCTCGTGATGTTGTCGCAGTTGGGGATTTGCATGAAGGTTTTGCTTCTAGACTTCAATTTAGTTTTAGCTTCAGGGTTGACCGATATTAAATCTAGTTCTGGACTTAACTGCACTGTCAAAGAGAGTTCCTTTTAAAAATCCTTTTATTTCAATTGCTAAGGTTTAAAGTTCATTCAGCCCAAAAAGGCCTTGATATCATTCAGTCATAGCTTGACTTTCATTGACTGACCGCCGGTTTTACACAAAAACATTTACAGAGAAGTATTTATAACACCAATCTTCCTCAGTGTTCACCACTCAAGGTAGTCTGTGACATCTAAAGGTGCAAAAGAAACTTTAATAATATTACTGTAAATGGTGCTGCTTTATACTCTAAAATGTAGAAGCCCCCCTCCTCCCCTTTCTGCACAGCACTATAAACCACCTGTGGACTTTTTAAAGGGAGGTTTAACACGGTGTCTCAATGCATCTCAGATTATCATATTTACGGTCACTGGTTTGTTGAAAAGAAATTCATGTATTTTAGGTTAGACAGTTATGCTTTTTGTATATCACAGTTTTTCGGTCCAGCATTTGCACAACAATGTGTCCATCTGCCTTGTCACTTTTGAGAACAGAAACCCGGGTGTGCAATAGGGCACTCTATGATGAATTGTTTAATTCAAATACCATATTTTAAGTTGGGTGGCAACAGCTCTGCTTTTTATTTTTAATTTGGCTTTAGGTTCTTTATTACCTTGATTGTGGACTAAATAATAACCAACAGCAGCATTAGATTCAGTACCTTATATTTGTAAATACAACAGCTATTTAACCGCAGTTATTATTTCTTTTTACTGGCACAATGATGAATTTTAACTGTCCACAACTGTGATTGCAGGATTTTTCCTCTGGTTCTAACTATCCAGAGATGGCGGTGCTGTCTATCCTCTTAGCATAACTGCTGCTTACATTCATAAGGCGTTAGAAAGCAGCGTATAAATCCCTGGCTTTTTAGCTATTTCCTTTACCTGGCAGCCTTACAGCATCTTAAGCAAAAAGCATTGTGAATGTACTGCCCTGCTCTTGCAAAAAATATATATAAAAAACGACAAAGAACGAAGAAGAATCAGAAGAAGAGAAGGAATTGCCAATAAATGTTTCAGCTCATTTTAGAAGTAAATTCAATCTCGTTGTATAGGGAAAAAGTCAATTGGGTAATGATTAGTTTTAATACGACAGTTAAAGCAAGGGATAGTTCAACCTAAAATGTTTTACTATCATCATCTCTTTATCTTGATCTCCATTGGTTTAATCCTCATATTGAGCACAAAAGGAGCTCTTTAGTGAATATCCAGGCAGCTTATTTCTACACGGTGGAAAAAGATGGTGCCAATTAATCGCAAGTTTTCAAAAAATAAATACATAAAAATCAGATGGTAGGATTAGAGCTTGAAAGGTTGGGTCACCATACCTCACTACAAGGACAAAAGCAGCCAGGACATTCTGCAAAACATCTTATTATGAGTAACTGATTACATTTTAGGGTGAACTATCCCTTGAAGTGGCTCAGTATTGCTGTCTCAGTTCTTGTCTCAATATATTGAAAGCACTACATACACAAAGAAATGATAAGTGCTTTACAATTAGTCCAAATAGTTTGAGAGAAAGTTATCTAAACTCATATAAAAGGTGGATACAGATTTTTTTTCTTCTTCAGTCAGTGGGAAGACATTGACATGCTACCAACTGCTGCTAAATATGTACTCTTAAGGTACAGTTATCAACTTGCACTTTTTATATGAACATATAACAGCTAAAATATGATAGCCCACAGGACAGGTGTCTTTCTCAATTGTTTGCATATTTTAGTCCAACTTAAGAGTACTTTACAACTAGGTCCCTTTTTCAGAGAAACTTCCAGCCCTGTTTTAAAAGATATTGTCATAAAATAATGTGTTCAGGCAGTGCTGACAAGTTGTGGCTAGATGTATCGCTGCTTGTGTAAATGTAAATAGTTGTAGAGTGTCATCACCTGACACATGCCATGTGTCTGTCTTTTCTTTTCTTTTCTTTTCTTTTCTTTTAAAGTAGAGATCTAGATATTGGTGATTATAAAAGATGGAAACATCCATAGGTGCCTTATAATCAGTGTTGGAGACTTAAAATGATTTGCATGAGATACGACTTATGCAGAGGAAATGTCGCTTATGGTTCAAAGACTGGCGAAACCCTGCAGTGTTATTTCTCATCATGCATTTCTGATCATCTGATCATGTAGGGGCTCAAAAATGTTTAAAACAGATGCATGATTGGTGGGATCACTGATATTTTGATGAAATTTGTTTAGCTTGGAACGTCATCTCTTGGATTATCGTGTGCAAATTTGGGTTCTGTACTGGACTGTGTGATAGTGATGTGTTCAGTATAAATATTGACAGCTATTAGGGGTATTAATATAGTGTTTTATCTATATGGAAGTCTAAAGGTGCGGTCACATTAAACTTTAACAACCATTCATACGCATGTGAACACAGGTGAGGGAAATGTAAAGTTGGTAAACTTGGATGTGCAAATTCATGTAGAAGTCTTCAGTTCCAAGAATACAGACCTCAAAGCTAGAGAGTTTGCAGTGTTATGAAAAGGTGGAGTAGAGATAATATATAGAATATCTCGTTCAACATTTCAAGCAACTTATGATTATTGGAAAAAACGTGCCTACTTATGTTTTTGCAAAACTCCAAAAATGTCGGGGCACAGTAATGGGGGGGGGGCTTAGGGCTATTCCAAGGGCCCTGATGAGAGATTTTTCCGATTTCTATCGAGGGAGTCAATATTGCAGTTTCCAGCTGATTACGGGGCAGACTATTCATTAATAAAGACTTATTAGTGTGTGCTTTCTTGTGCAATAGTACTATGTTACGACCTCAGAACACTTTTACCATAGTGCATTGTTTGTAAACAAACACATTTTGATGATTGCATCACATAAAAAGCTCCTTATGTATGGCTTTTCTTAGGTAATGAATTTGCTCGGTAGTGCACCCAGTATAGCATTTAACTTGAAGTTCACTTGAAGATTAACTTGAAGTTATTACCATGAAGTTCATAAGAACGAGTCCTATAAAAGACAAGTCACAAGAGTATAATTGAACAAAAGGATGCTTCAGTGTTTCTCTCTCATGTTTGCTTTTGTTAATACTATTGGTTGGGTTTAGTGACAGAGCATTAACCTTTTAGTGCCACTCAATAGACATTTCATTTCAGAACTGCTGTGATACAAAAAACAGCGTTATAAAACTTTGCTTGACTCGCGTTCATCTGTTTCAAATAAAGCTAAATGCACTATTACCGCCACTCACTAGTCATTTCACTTTGAAATTACAGTGAAACAAGGGAGAAGCAGCATGATATCGTTTTGCAGAAATGTCACCACAGGAACGGTTTTCCAATAAGCCTGGGTTGATTAAAAACATGTTTTTTTTTCTGATTTATAACTATGTGACAGGATATCCTGTTGCCCATATTCATTACACCTTCTGAAATTTGGTTAGTGTGATTGCACCTTAAGACTGAGGGAAGTGTTAAATGCAGGTAACTTCAGTTTTGATTTATATCTGTCCTCTGTTATGACGGACACATGAGGGCTTCACATTGTTCATCTCTAAAAAACAATACAGAATATCAGACTAAATGCCAGTGTCCACCTCTTGAGTGCTTACACACTCTACCAGACTTGCCAGAATGTGCAATAGTGTATAAATACATGGCAGGCACATGGTGTCATTACCTCTTAGTGTGTGGCATTAATGGCAGGACTCTACACTAGTGCTAGTAAAGTCTCTCTGCTAGCACTGAGTCTCTCTGCAATCAGTTCAAGGCAAACAGAGCGACTGGTCATGCCTTTCTACTGTGCATCAGCTCTAGTCTGACTTTCTGACTTTCTGAAGAGATGCTTATTCACAGAAACTATATACGTTTTACCCCTTTTTTGTGAATAGATTTTATTGAGGAATAGCAAAATATGCCTTGCAACCCTGTTGAAAAGCTGATATGATGCTGGTCTAGCTGGAGGACCAGCATAGCTTTGCTGTTCACCAGCAAAAAATACTAGTCAACACATGTAATCTGTTGAGTGAAGCTGGTTGACATAGGTTGGTCTACAAAGGCAAAACGCATGAACAACCTTTCATTTCCAAAACTGATTTAGACCTGAAATCTGGACTTTTAGACTCTGATCTGTACAATTTGGCTCAACTATCCTCAGATTCAAATAAAAAATGATTTATTTAAAATAAATTTCTCTCATTTGCTGTAGTTACTGCATTTGCAGATATATGGCAATTCTGCTGGTTAGAAAGGACACTTCCCGCATCTAAACCACAACATGCTGGTGACCAGCAATGCTGCTTTTTTTCGACATGGTTGCAGTTTATTTATTCACTACTTCACCTGAGGATATTTCTTGCCTATAAAAACATTTTATAAAGTTGTGGCCAGTGTGTGCACAGATATACAGTAAAGCCGCATCGCAAACGCATTACATCATTACAAAAAAACTGCGCTGCCACTTTCAGTTTACTGACGTACTGCAGGGAAGCCCTTTAATAGGTTTTGTTAGTTTCCGATTCTCCTCTTTGAGGGTCAGCTCCTCTATAATGCAAAGACGGCTATTGTTCTATGAACAATGCTGTTATTTCTTTTACTGAAAATGTAAACAACCGTTTATAAATACATTGAGACGTTTGAGAGGTTAAAACGGGTGCTTTTGTCATAGAGGCGTGTTGGATTCATATAAGCACGGATTGGTTTAACCAGGACAATCAACATGCATATACTCACGCTCATACAGAAACAATATGTTCAGTAGTGTATAGGCCTCACTGTCTGCCCTCCAAATGGCATGATTATCTTTTTAATATATATATATATATATATATATATATATATATATATATATATCTATAATTGCTAATCTTTTCAAACTGAATTA
>NW_015505996.1:22903-30672 GCF_001515645.1 Sinocyclocheilus grahami
GCATGTTTATCTTTTTTATATATATATATATATATATATATATATATATATATATATATATATATATATATATAATTGCTTAAAATTACAAAATGAAAGATTATACCCTTTATCAGTTGTTCTCTACCCCACGCTCCCTTTTCATTTGTCAGTTGTCCTCCTATTCAATGCTTCTCTGCAAAGAAATCACAGTATTATAGGCAGTTGAATGAGTGTTCAGCTGTATAAATTAAGTACAGATGTTTCGCTGCCTGTTCAGCAATAACCTGAAGGATTTCATTGATCATGGCACAGACACAATTTGACATCCTTTCTTTGGTAGACTATGTGAAAATAATTATTCTTTAGGATGTTGAGGTCTGTCTGTGGTGCTCTGTTGACTTTTCAATGCGTGAGGTGGGATTCAAGGCAGTTTTGCTGTGTATTCACAGGTTTTGGTCTCAAAGGTTAACCATAACCCCAGTATGAAAATATTTTGGTCTTAGTTTCTCATTACTAATTTGTCAAGGGGAGGGATTTTCTCTTTTTTGTTTTGTTTTCTAGCACATCTGATGTAATGTGGTTTGAATAAGTGAGACCTCTCATAAATGGGCTATTAACAGTGAGTTTTTGAGAATGGTTTGGCTTCAAACTTGTTTTGAATAATTAAATATATCAATAATAAGGATGAATCTAATGCCAAATATACATTATTTATTTAGAAAAAATACATATATTGATAAAGGAGTATATGCTTAATTTTTTTTTGGCTCTAACCCATGTTCATTTGAACTTTGTCAAGATTATTTTATAGAGCTATGACAGCATGCAGGATCGTAAAAGAAAAAAAAATGAATGTATGATTTGATGTTTCATTGCTGTTAGTTGTTTTGGCATTTTACAAATAGTTTGGTATTTGTACAATTAATTAGCTTTTTTATTTATAATTTATTAAGTCATATTCACATATCTAAATATAAAATGTTGGGTTTTTTGCAGATGAGGACTTTATGAAGGGTTTGGTCCTTCTCTGCTTTAGTTTTGCTTCAGTATTTTCCCTAATTCCAGATTCGATCAATCTGCCTCTTTGAATAACTGAATATTAAGTATGATCATTTGTTGTACATAGAACTACTATTAAACTTTTTTGAAGAAAAAAATGAGTTTTGTGCTGCTCGTTTTCATTTGTTTGTTGTTTCATTGTTGTTTAAAATGAAGTATTTAACACCAAGATGTCGGATGGCTTTATTTTTTATTAATGTCAAGATTGTCAAAAAGACTTTTTTTGAAACAACCAGAAAAATGTTTCTTAAGTTTAGATTGCAAAAGCAAACCAACATTTCAAACCATACTCTTAGGTGTATTTTTATCAAAGTACTTAGAAAAGTTATTCATGATGATGGTGATGGGTAAAGAAACCACAAGCAACCCACAGAGAATGCAAAGTGTAGCTACAATTCTCCCAGCTGCTGTCAGTGGATATACATCCCCATAGCCTACCGTAGTCATTGAAATAATGGCCCACCACCAACAAACAGGAATAGAAGAGAGTTTGGACGAAGCGTCTTCCTTTTCAGTGTAGTAGATAAACGTCGAGAAGAATGATATTCCAACAGTAATGAAAAGAACGAGCAGACCCACCTCGCATTGGCAGCTCTTTAGAGTTTCTCCAAAAGCTCTCACTCCTTCTGAATGTTGAGCAAGCTTTAGCACCCTGAAGGCCCTCATTAACCGGAGAACCTGAACCACCTTCCCCATGTTGACCAGATGTTGGTTTTCCTCCCCATTCTCTTCATCCAAACATTCAAAGGCCAGCGTCACATAGAAAGGCAAGATAGAAGCCATGTCAATGATGTTCAGAGGCTTTCCCAAAAACCTCAATGTCTGAGGAGCTACTATGGACAAACTCCACTGAGAAGAAAATAATACAAATGAGCTCCAGAGAGTCCAGGACAGAATGTTCACTGTCGGTTGCATACCTGAATTCGGGCATACTGTGGATACACATGGCCACAATGACCAGGACGGAAACCGCAGCTACACCTTTGCAACACTTGGAGTGATTGGGATCTTCAAGAGTTTGACACATGAACTTGCGCACATCTGAACACCACGTGCCCTCAAACCTCCACAGGTCACTGCCCACAACCGATATCTCTCCAGATGACGCTGCATTACTAGACCAGCCAGACACGGTCTGCTCCCGCTCATCTTTGCGCTCAAGGAACCATTCGAGACAGCAGGCTTCCAGATCCAGCTCACTGATGCCCCAGTATTCGATCTCCTGACTGAAGCAAAACACACAGAGCTCCTCCGCAGCATGAAAGTGTCCTGTACAGTAGAAGTTCAGAACGCAGTGGAAGACTTGCGGGCTCCTGTCGAAGTAGTATTCCTGCTCAGCGGGGCTGTAGTCGTCACAGAGTTCCAGGATTGCGGCATCGCTGCAGCACTGGATTAACTGACCCACACGTGTGTTGGGGAACCGGAGCAGAACACAGCACTCCACCTTGTGCTGGGTGCCCCCAACGTTGAGATTAACAAGATCTTCCTCCCTGCCTTGATGGTGGAGAACTTGCCTATACATCATGGTGGTACCGATTCATCGAATCTGGAAGTCTTGCCAATGATATACTTTCATTTTCTACTAAAACAACATAAATATGAAAGTTAGCTACATCAAAAGCACAGAAAACTATTAAATCAATGAAATTGATTAAATAAATGACCAGCATATAAACTCTAGATCAGGGGTCCTCAATTCTGGACCTTGAGATCCACTTTCCTCCGGAGTTTAGCTCCAACCCAATCAAACAGACCTGAAAAAAGCTAATCAAGGTCTTCAGGATTACTACAAATTTGCAGGGATGTAGGAAGCTCCAGGTTGGAGCTAATCTCGGCAGGAAAGTGGATCTCGAGGTCCAGAGTTGAGGACCCCTGCTCTAGAATAATTTTGTTTAATGATAGTCCTGCAGTATGACATCCTATACTCTATTTACACTTTTTTTTATCATATTAATTGAAATGCATGGTACTTTAAAATATATGTCACATCACAGGACCAGTGAAGCAAAGCACATCATACAGTACAAATACATATGAATGAGATATGAATTAGCCACCAATTCGCCAAAACGTAAAATAGTTATAAATTGCCTTGAGATTGTATTGGAAAAACCACACAAATAATATAATACACATTTTTACTTATACTATTAACATTGATAAAAAGTTGCCATTAAGCTGACATTATATTTGACATTAAAGAAACACTTCACCCTAAAAATTTAATTTCTGTTGTCATTTACTCATATCATTCCTTGATATGAGTAAAAAAGTAGTTATTTTGTGAAATGTCTCAGTGTTTTCCCTCCATACAATGGAAGTCAAAAGGCTAGTGTTGTTTGTTTCTTCTGTGGCCCAAAAATATAATAAATGCATACAGGTTTGAAATGGCACGGGGCTGAATAGGCTTACAGATGACATTTTGGGTGGTTGCTTGCAAACATGTTAAAAAGTTCTGTGTAATGACTGACAGGGTTATCTTCGGGTAATGGTGCCACCATTTGTGTGCCATGACTTTCTGATTGATGGATTCTTGAAAATTCAACAGTAACCTCTTCAAATGAAATAAATTATTATCGATTATGATATATCAGAATTATTTTAATTATGTACAACAGTATTTAGACTGATGGCCTCCTTAACTTAAACTGTACTGTCACTGCTGTAAACTGCTGTAAACAGATCCTCCCAGACAACCTAGACTGAAACTTAACAACATCAGAGTGTATATCATCTGAGCCTACTACAATTACAGATTCAAAATGTGACCGTATTTATTCTGTAGGTTAACATAAAGGGTGGCATTATTCAAGAAGAACACAACACTGCATTTGACAGTCATATCTGACAACATATGCACTGCTTATGTTTAATATTCTGAGTTACCTTAAAGTCACGGGGAGACACTTTTAATTAACACTTATTTGAGGATACCTGTAAATATTAAATAAAGGCACCTTTTTGAATAATCTGTATGTGGCTTTTCAACAGTTCAACTGTATCTAAAACAACTAATGAAACAGCAAAGAATGTAGAGTAAAAAATTCACCATTTGAAACCTGATGCTCTCTCTCTCTCTCTCTCTCTCTCTCTCTCTCTCTCTCTCTCTATATATATATATATATATATAGCAATGATGTTCTAGGGAATAGTAATGATATTCTAGGGAATTTTTGCTTCTAATTTTATAGCAACAGTTTGGACAGGATCCTTTTCTAAAATGGCAATGCCTCTGTGTATAAGGCAAGGTTCAAAAATAAATGATTGATTTGGTCAGTGTGGAAGAACTTGACTGGTCTGCAGAAAGCCAATTAAGTCCCAATCCCAAACACCTCTGGTGTGACTTTAAATGCAGATCTTGAGCCAAAAACTCATCACCAAACACCAATGACTTGTACACAACACTATATGGACACCCCCTTCTTTAGAACAAAAAAAGGCACCTTTTGAACCTTGCCTTATACACAGAGGCATTGTCATATGTGACCCTGGACCACAAAACCAGTCATAAGAGTATTTTTTTTTTACTGAGATTTAAATGTCATCTGAAAGCTGAATAAATAAGAGTTTCATTAATGTATGGTTTGTTAGGATAGGACAGGGGTAGGCAAGTTCGGTCCTAGAGAGCCGCAGTCCTGCAGAGTTCAGCTCCAACCCTAATCAAACACACCTGAACAAGCTAATCAATGTCTTCAGGATTACTAAGGCTATAGGCAGGTGAGATTTGTTTTCATGGTTGGAGCTTAATTCTCTAGGACCGAACTTGCCTACCCCTGGGATAGGACAATATTTGGCAGAGATACAACTATTTGAAAATCTGGAATCTGAGGGTGCAAAACAATCAAAATATTGAGAAGTTGTCCAAATTAAGTCCTCAGAAATGCATATTACTAATCAAAAATTAAGTTTTGATATATTTACAGTAGGAAATTTACAAAATATTTTAATGGAACATGATCTTTACTTAATAACCTAATGATTTTTGGCATAAAATAAAAAATTGATATATTTAAATTTACAAAATATTTTAATGGAACATGATCTTTACTTAATAACCTAATGATTTTTGGCATAAAATAAAAAATTATAATTTTGACCCATAAAATATATTTTTGGCTATTGCTACAATTATACCCGCGTGCTACTTATGACTGTTTTTTTTTTTGGTCCAGGGTCACATATTAGAATAGCAAAGGGTCCTGTCCAAACTGTTGCTATAAAATTAGAAGCACACAATTGCTTAGAATATTATTATATTCTTTAACATTAAGATTTGTACTCATGGAAATTACTAAAGTAGTCAAACCTGTTCATTAGAATACATTCCAGTAGGGATTTATTGTTCACTCCTTTTATGATTTTTATTAAATTATGATACTTATTTTTGTTTGCACACGAATTGTCCTAATATGCCTCCTAGACGTTTGAAACCTACAAACTTACGGCTAGAGAAACCAAGCTCTAAACATTCCGTTATTAAGAAAGAGTCCTTTTAAAACCTTAGTTTCCCGTTAACCTTTAAATCCAGGTCCACACCTAGCAGGGCGGAGAGTTGTTGTATGTTTTGGGATATGGAAATATGAGTGTTTGAATTCATCAGGAGATGTGTTGATTTATTTAATGATATTTGTAGAGCTTTATGGCTTATGGTCACTATAATAAGCATTCATGCAGATACCTCTGCAGGTAAGCCATGCTGTGCGTTCACTATTTTGTGTCAAATCATGCAAATCATTACTTAATGGATACATTTCTTGATTGCATATGGAATCCAAGCTGAATGTCTTGGAAATAGGGTACAGTTTATCCTCCCTGGTTCTTTGAGTGCAGGAGGTCTTTTAGAGCTTTATGCAGTCAGTAAGTTAATCATCCCTTTGTTCATGAGCCAATGAGTTTAATACACACAGAAATCAGTTCAGACCTAATCTGGGCATTTCAGACGACACACAGACAGTCCTTCTCACACCTCACCTGGCGGCTCAGTGTGGCTATACACAGAAATCTGATCCTTGGGGGAATAAGGTAGTGTCAGCTTCCCTACAGAGTTGTTTTTGCAGAGAACCAGGTTTGTGTCTTTTATAAATTAAGCATTTCTTTAACCAGCTCTAGTTGTGGAGCTATAGTTTATTATGTAAATAATTAAGAAAATATGAAAGTTGAAATGTGGGAGTGGATATTTAAGAAGGGAATTGTTTTATTTCTAATTGCACGTACCTAACCATTTTTCCAATAGGGTGACAAGGAATTTTGAGTAGCCATGCAGTTTAAACCGTATGAATTCCCCACGCTATCTGAGAAAGTCCATGAAGTGTTCAAGTTCTGCAGTCACACCATGACTGCACGTAAGATTTTGTGTGAGACAAACTTTATGGAGGCAAGTAACTTATTTTCTTAAATATGTAATTTTTTAAACTTTTGATAAAAATGAGGACATTTCTGACATTATGTGGAGGTTATGCATCAAGTTTGACCAGTGGCAGCTGGATAGTTTATAGGACTCGTAGCTGCTAAATTGAGGAATTTCTTATCTAACTGTATGATCTAAGACTAGTAATCTAATGTGTCAATGGAAATGCAGTACTTGTGTTATTGCTACCTGCCTTTGCATGCTTATGTTCTTTCAGGTATCCGTAATAAATGCAATGCCAGAAATCAAGACAGCACCAGTACAACAGCTGGTATGTATAATAATATTTTTAGTGGTACTTCAGTAAGCTGCTGGTGTCCCACACCACT
This sequence comes from Sinocyclocheilus grahami, assembly GCF_001515645.1. Classification (NCBI taxonomy): domain Eukaryota; kingdom Metazoa; phylum Chordata; class Actinopteri; order Cypriniformes; family Cyprinidae; genus Sinocyclocheilus; species Sinocyclocheilus grahami. The sequence goes on from NW_015505996.1 coordinate 29,681, forward strand.
TATACTACATGAATGATGTCTAAAATTGTGTTTTTAAGGAGTGTGTGCTGTTCCCTTTCAGTCAGTCACGTTCTACGTTACGTCAGTCGTGACTGATGAATTGGGATCTCGCCCGAGAGCCCAATCACCTTCGAGTGTTAACTAAACAAGCCAATGACAGTTGTCGTGCGTGTTTCGCCACGCGCACCCCGCCCCGCAGCGCAGGTATAAAAGGAGAGCGCGTGCAAACGCACATCAGTTTTCGCTTCGGAGCCGAGCCTTCTCAGGACGAATCTCCGCGAGTGTTTGGAAGAAACAGCTGGCGTTGGTGTTACGGCGCGTCAGCGGGGGTTGCCATTCAGTGCTGCTCATCTTCGGCGTGCTGCAGCTGCCATTCTGCGGTCTCGCCACAACCTCCCCTGGGCGCTTCAGCGCTCTCTCTAAAAGAGTGTTTTTCCTTCTAAAAGAGCAATTTCTAAAAGAGCTTCATTGTTCCTGGGTTTTTCTGTTCCACCGCTGGCTACCCAGCCAGTGGTGCCCAAAACCCCAACAGAAGAGCGGGTTCCTTTTTCTCCGGGTTCCAAGAGGGCGAGGATGGCAGTGCGCGAGATCCAGTCTCCACATGGCTGTCCCCCTCTCCCTTCGCCATGGGGCAACAGGGTTCAGTTCAAGGACGCTATGCCTCCTCACGAGCCCCCTGCCCAGCCGTGGAGCCAGGTAAGTGGCACGCCGCGCACTCAGACCCCACCCTGGGATGCACGGAAGCCTCCCGGGTTGGGTCCCTGTGTTCCCCTGCACTGCCCCACTGCGGGTACGTCGGTGGTTTCCCTAGTCCCGCCTACTCGGTCGCTGGGGGCCTGGTAAACATGCCCCAGGCCGTCTCGCTGGCTCATGTGAACCGTCAGACTCGGCTATGCGATTCAATTCGCCCGGCACCCTCCCAAGTTCAGGGGCATTCGGTTCTCCTCTGTGCTGGACAGGGATGCTCCTGTCTTGCGTGCAGAGATTGCGGT
>NW_015505996.1:30690-98124 GCF_001515645.1 Sinocyclocheilus grahami
GTAAGTGGCGCGCCGCGCACTCAGACCCTACCCTGGGACGCACAGCCTCCCGGGTTGGGTCCCTGTGTTCCCCTGCACTGCCCCACTGCGGGTACGTCGGTGGTTTCCCTAGTCCCGCCTACTCGGTCGCTGGGGGCCTGGTAAACATGCCCCAGGCCGTCTCGCTGGCTCATGTGAACCGTCAGACTCGGCTATGCGATTCAATTCGCCCGGCAGGAGCAATCGGTTCTCCTCTGTGCTGGACAGGGATGCTCCTGTCTTGCGTGCAGAGATTGCGGTCCCGCTGGCGAAGGACGCGATACAGCCGGTCCCTCCAGCCGAGATGAGGTCAGGTTTTTACAGCCCATACTTCATCGTACCCAAGAAAGGCAGTGGGTTACGACCAATCCTGGAACTGCGCGTACTGAACCGGGCCCTTCACAAGCTCCCGTTCAGGATGTTGACACAGAAACGCATCTTTCAATGCATCCGTACTTTCGGTTGGTTCGCAGCGATCGACCTCAGGGTCGACTGAGGAAAGAGCAAACTCTCCCCGGTGCAGAGGATCTCTTTTCTCGGCATGGAGCCGGACTCGGTCAACCTCTCGGCACGTCTCTCAGTAGAACGTGCACAGTCGATGCTGAACTGCCTGGGGTCCTTCCAGTGCAAGACGGCGGTTCCACTGAAATAGTTTCAGAGGCTCCTGGGGCATATGGCATCCGCAGCTGCTGTCACGCCGCTCGGGTTGCTTCATATGAGACCGCTTCAGCGTTGGCTTCACGACCGGGTCCCGAGATGGGCATGGCACGGCACTTACCGGGTTTCTGTCAACCCGTGCTGCCGTCGGACCTTCAGCCCGTGCGCAGATCTTACCTTTCTTCGGACAGGGGTGTCCCTTGGGCAAGTATCCAGGCATGTTGTTGTGTCAACAGATGCCTCTGCCAGGGGCTGGGGTGCCATGTGCATTGGGAATGCAGCTGCGAGGCTCCGGCCGGGGCCCCGGCTGCAGTGGCATATCAACTGCCTCGAGTTGCAAGCATTATGGCTAGCTCTGCCCCGCTTCAAATCGGTGCTGCACGACAAGCATGTACTGGTCCGTATGAACAACACTGCGACCGTTGCGTACATCAACCACCAGGGCGGTCTACTCTCCTGTCGCATGTCGTAACTCGCCCGCCATCTCCTCCTCTGGAGTCAGAAGCATCTGAGGTCGCTTCGCGCCGTTCACATCCCAGGCGAGCTCAATCGTGCAGCCGACGAGCTCTCACGTCAGCCCGCTCTTCCGGGAGAATGGCGACTCCACCCCGAGACAGTCCAGCTGATTTGGAGACACTTTGGGGATGCTCAGGTAGACCTGTTTGCCTCCCCGGACACGTCCCATTGCCAGTTGTTTTACTCTCTGGCCGAGGGACCCCTCGGCACGGACGCACTGGCGTGCAGCTGGCCTCGGGGCCTACGCAAATATGCGTTTCCCCCAGTGAGCCTTCTCGCACAGACACAGCCTTCTGTGCAAGGTCAGGGAGGATGAGGAGCAGGTCCTCTTGGTAGCGCCATACTGGCCCAGTCAGACTTGGTTCCCCGAATTGATGCTCTCATATGTAGTACTGCCTGGGGGCCAGTCCATATGTGTATTTCCACATGATACCTCCTATGTGCGGGATGTGGCTTCCATGGCGTCCCAACTGGGTACGCTTTCCCAGTGTTATCCTATGTACCACTGTATGGAACAGCAGTGGCGGACACCTCTGCCTAGCCGCTGTCCTATCTTCCCCCCCAGCTGGTGTGGGGGGACATGCCGGCTTCCGCAGGGCACTGGAGGGGGTCAGCAATAGTGGCGTTTTCCATATGGATCCCAACGTAGAACGTGACTGACTGAAAGGGAACGTCTAGGTTACTTGTGTAACCCTCGTTCCCTGAAGGAGGGAACGGAGACGTTACGTTCCATCGCCACAGATGCTGTACCACTGCTGTACGGCCGGGGCACGTAGTCTCGGCTCCTCAGCGAAAAACTGATTTGCGTTTCCACGCGCTCTCCTTTTATACCCGCGCTACAGGGCAGGATGCGCATGGCGAAACACGCACGCCAACTGTCATTGGCTTGTTTAGTTAACACTCGAAGGTGATTGGGCTCTTGGGCGAGATCCCAATTCGTCAGTCACGACTGACGTAACGTCTCCGTTCCCTCCTTCAGGGAACGAGGGTTACACAAGTAACCTAGACGTTACTATTGCAAGCAATCGCACTGGAAGATCTTTGCCTGGGAAAAAAAAAGAAATCTCATTAGTTGAATCTAAAAATGTGTACTTACAAACAATATAGTATACAGTGTTGGGGAAAGTTACTTTTAAAAGTACTGATTAACAAATATTGCGTTACTCCCTAAAAAAAGTAAATAATTGCATCACTTAGTTACTTTTTATGAGAAGTAATGCATTACATTACTTTGGCGTTACTTTTTCCTCATCTGGCTTGGGCTTGCTTGTTCATTTTTAATATAAAAAAGTTATATTTTTGGCAAATGTAAAAGCCCTTTCATACTAAAATTGTGTAGTATGGTTAAATTACATCATTGATGGTCAGCAGCAATGGTTAATAAAATGGGATTAAATACATAAAGGATTTTTGTTTACTTTAATTATTGTGGGTTTTTGTAATATTCTGAGTTTGCTTTTCACTGTTTGTAATAATTTTTGTGCAAGTGAGATGAGTCAATGTATGTTCACATTCAGTTTACAACTGCAGTAACCATCATGTTCACACAGCGTGCACACTGCCTCTGTACTTACTCCTGATTTCTCTGAACATAAGTACAGGAGAGCTGTTAGTCAACAGAGGGGGAAAAGTAACTGCCGTTACTTATTTGAAAAAGTTTATTTTTTTAAAAATAAAAAGTAATGTGACTTTACTAGTTATTTAAAGTAATCTGATTACATAACTTGTTACTTGTAACTACCCCAACACAGGTAGTATATCTATTTTTCATTGGTATTCATGAAATGGTATGTCAGAAATACCCGGCTGGTTTACTACAACTGCCAATATTTTTGAGTGTGCATCCATTGATTTACTATCCCATGAGGCCATGGGAGTGAAGTCTTGAATGGCAGTGAAGCATAGCAACTAGGTCACACGGTAGATGTAATATAGTAGTATATGTATAATATACTAATAATATATATGTAATATAGTATTTTTGAATGGTAACAAAGTAAGTTCCTTGTAAAGTATCTACTCAGATGCTATGCAATTACAAAAGCAGCTATAGACTGAAGGGAAGTTCCCACAATAGGGAATGGGGATGAGATCCTATTTTGGCCTAGCAACCACTAAAAACCTCCCTAGCAAGTATATAACAATGCACTAAAAAGACTCCCAACACTTTGCCAACCATATAGCATTATCCTGGCAACTACCCTAGCATTGCATGTGCAAGTGCCACTTACATTTTTTTGGGGGGGTGGGGGGTTCAGGAATAGTAAGTGGGTCTTCTACATTTTCACATTCTCCATAAATAATTTCATGATTTTCTTTGACACAGAATCTTCTGTTGTTCCTTTTTAACAGCCCACAGTTATACCTAACTTGCAACTCTGGAAAATCCTAGCTGACATTGGTAAGACCTTTAGACTGAAAAAGACCTTTTAAGAAAAAGAGTGGAGCAAGGTCCTGCTCCTGCAGATCTCCCTTTGTGCCAAGGGGTCAAGTTTTGACTAGCTTATGTGATCCAGGTAGTATATAAAAACAACATTGTGGTAATAGTGCCTTATTATGGTTTCATCAGCCAATCAGCATTGTCTGATGGTAATTTTTTTGTTAACCATTGTCATTGGGGGACTACAGTAAACTATGCAGATCAAGACAGATCTCTATAGGAGCAGAATTGTGCATAACTGGGATGTGCTGATATTTACCTTCTGTGTCCTTTTTCTGCAGTCCTTCCACATGTAGAGGGACGTTGCAATGAGGACAGCTTCAACATTTGTCAAATATGGGAGTTTCCAAATAAAGATCCATCTGGGACATTTGGAGCTGAATAATAAGATTTTACAGCAGTATGAGCATCATTCAAATGAAACCCATTTCGAAATCATTGTGCCATTCCTAGCACCAGTTGTGGCTTTTGAGGTATTCTTCAGATTTCCTGGGTTACACTAGTGATTAGTAATGCTTACGACAGCACAGTTTACCAGTCATAAGTGATGCCACACATATACAAAGGGATAGTTGACCCAAAAACGTAGTTGAATAATTTGAGTTGTTTCAAAGACACATGCTGCTTTTTTTCTGTGAAACACAAAAGTAGAAGTTTTCTTATAATCTCTATGGACCATTGGCTACCACCTTCTTAATTCCCCTGACTGTTTTTATACCTTTTATTTTTTCAAGTCTGTTCAGTTGGTTGGAATCATGGGAAGAATTGATGTGGAAATGTACGATTCTTTGAATAACTGGAGCTTCAGAGAGTTCTCCCTTGCCTGCCCCTTTTTTGTAATATTGTCAGGTTGGTTTGTATTTTACGTCGTGATGATGTCTTGTTGCTATTTTACGATTGTGAGTTTCTATGTTGTTGTGCCAGAGTGTTTTTCTAATGGAACAATAACTGTGGTGCTTCCCAAACTGGAATCGGTCCCACATCTTCTTCCCGGTGAACTCTCTCTAAGAGGCCCGTCCTGCAAACCCTCCTACAGTCAAGACTACTACGCTTATTTTCACTTTGGTGTCACCACTTGTGGAACCACGCGAAAGGTACAAAGGTGCTTGCATCAAATATTCACACAACTTTTATGTATTAAGGTCATTCATTAACTCTTTAGCTTGTTCAGTTTGTTGAGGACACCATGATATACGAGAATGAAGTCACCTGGAAGAGCGATGTACCTTTGCCAGAGACAGTACTCCCTGATCAGGAATACAGGTTAGCCAGGTTAGGGTTTTGTTTTGTTTGTTTCTTCTTTAAACAATGCATGCCTCACAAAGCTTTGTCCATTGAAACAAGCATGTAGTGTTTAAACCTTTAAAGGGTTAATTCACCCAAAAATGAAAATTAGCGCATAAATTACTCACCCTCAAGTCATTCTAGGTGTATATGACTTTCTTCTTTCAGATGAATCCAGTCGGAGTTATATAAAAAATTGTCTTTGATCTTTCAAGCTGTTTAATGCCACTCAGCAGGTGTTGCATGCATCAGTCCAAAAGAAGCTAAATAAAAAGCGCCCATCCAAAAAATAAAATGTCTCGCACGGCTGCGGGTGGTGAACAAAGGCCTCCTGTAGCGAATCGATGCATTTTTGTAAGAGAAGTATCCATATTCAAAACGTAATAATCACTTTAATGTAGCTGCGCCAACAGTTGTTCACGGAAGCAGCTGAATATGGCTGATGACTTATGAGTTCAGTGTTGCACATGCAATCTTGTGAAAACCAACGTTTGTTAACGGGAGCAAAGGAAGCAAAGTTTCCTTACTTTAGCAAAGGAAAACCAGTCTCCTCTTGGCTTATATCGAAATCCTCCGACATTCTTCTTTACAAATCCTCATTTTGTACTTCTAATAAGTGACCGTTGTTTTGTTTTGATCTCTCCCCTGCGCTTCCGCGTTCGTCACTTCTGAGCAGTGCATGCGCAACACTGAACTCATACGTCATCCGCCCGGAACTGGTTTCTGTGTACAACTGTTGGCGCAAGCTACATTAAAGTGATTATTACATTTTGAATATGGATATTTTTCTTACTAAAACGCATCGAATCGCTACAGGAGGACTTCGTTCACTCCCCGGTTCTGTGTGAGATACTTTTTTAAAAAAAATTTTTTATGGATGGCCACTTTTTATTTAATTTATTTTGGACTGATGCATGCAACACCCGCTGAGTGGCATTAAACAGCTTGAAAGATCAAAGACAATTTTTTTATATAACTCCGGCTGGATTCGTCTGAAAGGAGAAAGTCATATACACCTAGGATGACGTGAGTGTGAGTAATTTTGGGCTAATTTTCATTTTTGGGTGAACTAACCCTTTAACTCTCCGTTTTTAACCCTTTGCTAAACCGAATAAATCAACTACTAAAAAATGAAAAATTGTTTAATTTAATAAATGTGCACAACAAAAGGTCTGATGCCCAGTCCTTGTAAAAATGGCCTCTTAGGTCTGCATTAACAGTAATTCACAGAAAGTAATTTCATTATTAATGAAAGTATTTCATTATTAACGAAGAATTCGAAAATTCACTTAACATTTAATGAGCATAACAGGTGTTTGGCAAATGTTTGTCCATTTAAAGAGTTAAATTCACTTCAGTTTCCTTTATTGATGTATCAGTGTAAGCTTAGTAATGACTTTTATAGTAATACCTTTTATATTGTTACCACAATAATTCAAGTTGTAAACATTAAGCAGTTGTATGGTGAAGTACAACAATGACTCAAATGCAAATTAAGTCTGCTCATCTCAAACAGGTTCACGGTATCCTGCGTTTATATCGCAAACGCCACCCAAAGCATGATCTTTCATGCTGTTTCGCACTTTAAAGAGATGTTGTGCAGATGTTGGGAAGGGTGAACTCACTGTTAGCCTGAGGCTTTCTAAGGGTATGCAAGGGTATGCAAACTACTTTGCTAATGGCTAATGTTTTGGTTTTGGGAATAACATGCAATCATTAATCATTTGCAAGTCCGGGAATGCCCAATAAAGTAAATTGGATCCATTATAATTTCATGATGACTTTAAATTACATTGATAAGCCAGGGTTGCAGCAACTTTTTGTGAAAAGTAACTAGATACTCACTTAAGACAAATGCCTGTTAGTCTGAGCAATGCATGGTATAATTTGAGATTTTATACCATGCATTGCAGATATGGTTTACCAGCTCTTCTGTTATGATGGCGACTACCCTGTTTTAAAGTCTCTGAAACAGCCTCTATATTTTGAGGTAGGTATGGATCACTCCAGGGTAGCAGTAGTCCTGGAAAACTGTTGGGCAACACTATCCAAGGACATAGAATACAAACCTAGATGGGATTTGATTGTTGATGGGTATGTTTGAAACATTGTATGCATGTGTGGACCATTTCTACTTGATGCATGTTCTAATTCTTCATCTCTAACCAGATGTGCCAATCCTAAAGACCCTGAACAGACCATCTTCCATCCTGTAATCGCAGATGACAGAGTGGACATCCCAGATCACTTCAAAAGATTTGAAGTTAAAACATTTGCTTTCAAAGAGGATGATGAGAGTTCTGAAAGTAATGATGCCACCTTGGCCAGAAGGGTAAGTTGAAAGGTTTCCAGAATACAAATTCTTTATAAAACTGTATTGTGTACTGTATTTTCATGTATTTGATGTCATGTCAAGGACACTGCTGATGGACGTTGCTACAAAGAGTGTCCAGAAGCTCAGAATCCGGATGGGAGCAGTTCGAATAGAGGTAACTATTTAAATTCAGTCGGGTGAAAGTACAGTTTCTCATCTGTGACCGGTCTTACTATTCCACAGTTTGCAGAAGTTCAGGCTTTTCAGAGGAAGCCCTGCAGCATGTGTCTATAGGCCCCATTCTGTTGATATGAACCTGTACGTTTAAGATTTCCAAATTATCTCAGGAAATGTACTTGAGTAATTCTGAAGGCATCAACACAAGGAGACTTCTGGTTTTGTACACCACTTGGTGCAACATGGAACTCGAATTATGTCATACACTCTTAAAACTAAAGGTGCTTCACGATGCCATAGAAGAACCTTTTTGTCTAAATGGTTCCATAAAGAACCTTTAACATCTGAAGAACCTTTCTGTTTCACAAAAGGTTCTTTGTGGTGAAAGAAGGTTCTTCAGATTATAAAAAGGTAAGAAAGAGATGGTTCTTTAAAGAACCTTTGACTGAATGGTTCTTTGTGGAACCAAAAATGGTTCTTCTATGGCATCGCTGTGAAGAACCTTTTGAAGCACCTTTATTTTTAAGAGTGTATATCTGATGCAGATGATGATGATGTGAACCTGTGGACATTCTGTGTTGAATAACACCTGCCTTGTAGATTTTCCACAAATAGATGTATGTAACCGACATCTCTCCCATTGCAATTACTTAATGTAGATGCTGGGATTGTCCAAAAAATGGCGTCTCAAGTGCAATAAAGCGTTTTAGCCCAATCGACTGAGTGGAAGTTTATAATCTATTTCAGAACACATACCACATAACAAAATAAGAATGCAGTTATGGGAATTATATATGTGACTGTTAAAAGCAGTTTAATGTATGCGTATAGTTTTTCTGGACCATTTATATCAAAACAGATGATGTAAAATAAACGGTGAAAATCATTGATTTGACTCCCCATGTTTTTGGATGAATTTCAGATCATTCTGATAAATAAAAAATCTGAAATGAGTGAAACTCTTCAGAGAAACTCTATTGTGAACAGGCAAGTTGGAGGTCTGTTACAGGTTGAGCAATGTTTAAACAATCATCTCAGCATGTTGTTTTTTTTATGCAGGCCCCCCGGTATGCTAACTGAATACTATTTAGAATAATTATAGTTGGCAGTTGTGCTGCACAAGAAATATTAGGACCTTTTATTCTATTTCCTTTTTACTGTAATAATAGAAAACAATGCATTGATTCATTTGTAATTCAACTTTCATCACTTTCAAATTGATTCTGCACAAAATGAAAGTGCACATTCCTTTCTTTCTTTCTTTTTTTTTTTAAAACAAATGTGATACAGCTTCTTCCATATAATGACTGTTTATAGTGACGGACTGTCAATCTCTAAAAAGTGCAATCAATAAGAATTATTTGAAATACAGTGTACCACTCCTGTGGATTTTTTCCCCTCTGCCATCACAAATAGTTACTGTAGAACAGTGACCTGAACTGTGTAGATATGAACAGTGCAAACTTTACATACAGTATGTGAGGCCAGCGCATGACCTTTCTGCATGAAGATGATAGATGATTCTTTATGAAATGTTATAATAGCAAACATATTCTACTCAATGGAAAGAATGTTGACATTATTGAATGTGAAACCTGGAAAATACAGTGTAAGACTGTGGCCAAACTGGTTCCTTACAGAATGTGTCTGCCACCAAAATAAATTAATCCTGTATTGAATATTTAGTTTTCTTTTAAATAAATAAAGATTTGTTTATAAAGTGTAGCTTGTTAGCAAAGTACCAACTGAACAAAACGTGATAATGTGCTTTCTGAAAAGCAAAAGTAGAGTTTATGCACTAGACTAGGATGGTAGAAATCAGTAGTTGCAGTAAAATGTCATTTAAAAATAAGTTTTCTATATGTGATATAAATATAGTATCTAATTAAATTAATATTTCTTGCAAAAATATTTTGTCAGAATGTTTGGCTACTTTTGAATGGCATTCAATAGGAAACCCTCATTTTGTCCCTATAATGGTGTAGTTATGGCATCGACAAGCAGGGTCAAACTGGAACATGCAAACCAGCCAGACCTTGACGTTCTTGGCAGAGATTGTAGACATGCATTATTTCCTCAGAATTTCAATTTCCATTCTGAAAAAATTGCATATATCACATTCACACCAGTCAGACTATAGCTGGTGTTTAAACTCATGTTTACATTTAAAAAAAATATATATATATATATTTTTTTTTTAAACACTTAGAAGCTGCTGTCAAAATCAGACCTTTCATTGGTTAGCTCCACCCTGATGCTGAAGAGTCTGAGGACCTTAATGTTTGATGAATTGTACCCTCACAGGTTTTTTTTTTTTTTTTACAGAATCCGATTAAACACAATACATCATTTGAAATGTGGTGGAAATGTTTATATACCATGTGGGACATGAACAAATTGAACTAGTGTGATTGTTCAGAATGGTTCAAGAGAGTTCACAGCACCAAAAGTGATCACACTGGTTAACTTATGTTCACATATCTCGAGATGTTTCAACAATGGCCAGTCTCCACTAGATGGCATTATATAATGTGCGCAGCTCTGTGTCCAAGTTTGGAAGAGAAGAATGAACTGTGCGTGAGCGCTATCTGTCCAAGAACAACATAACACACTGCTGCCAGGAAACAGATATACAACATAGGCTTATATATTTGCAATATGTAAGATTCAGCCAGCCTCAGTTAAGTCAAGTATGCTTTATTTAGTTTTCTGTGATATAGGTAGGAGGGTACACAAGGATTTTTGTTTCCCAGTGTTTGACAGTTTGACAGTATGTTTATAAATGATTAGTTCACGCCAACTGTCATTGTTTACATCTGAACAAATGATTCTTGTCAGTCAGATCTTTCCACTTAATTGATTGAGCCGGTTCACAAAACTATTGTTTCGTTTATGAATCTGATCCACTTCTTCAGTTCATTGATTAAATGATCCGGTCACAGTGGTTAACAGCTCACTGGAGGGAAAGTGTATTAAAACCACTGACAGGTGAAGAGATCAACATTGATTATATCATTACAATGGTGCCTGTCAAGGAGTGGGGCATATTTGACAGCAGAAATCAAGAGTTATTCAGTTTCATTTGTTGGAAGCAGGAAAAATGTGCAAGAGAAAACATCTAAGTGACTTTGACCAGGGCCAAATAATGATGTCTACATGACTGGGTCAGAGCAAACAGCAAGTCTTGTATGCTGTTCCCGGTATGCAGTTGTTAGTATCTAGAAAAGTGCTGCTAGGAAGGACAACCTTTGAACTGTCATCAGGATCATGAGCTCCCAAGGCTCACTGATGCATGTGGGGAGCGAAGGCTAGTCCATTTGGTGCAATCACACAGAAGAGCTGTAGCTCAAACGGCTGAAGAACTTAATTCTGGCAATGATAGTAATGTATCAGAACATACAGTGCATCACATTTTTCTGCATATGGAGATGCGTAGCTGCAGATTGTCAGATTGCCCAGACTAACATTGGTCTGTTTTATTCTAATTCCAAGGTCAACGTAGCCACCTAGATCCAGTCCGTATCCAGACCACATGGTGGATCAGCACCTAGAGATGACCTCTACAGCCCTAAATGTCAGCAGAGACCATGTCAGCTAGATGAACCCTAGAGACAGATCCCCTGCAAAGACCTCGTCGGCCATCGGCACAAGACCATGAGAACCAGAGGAGTCCTCTGCACAATCTGACTTGCGCTGCAGCCTGGAATTAAACCACACCATGCTGGTTTCGTCTAGCCAGAGGAGAACTGCCCCGTCAACTGAGCCCGGTTTCTCCCAAGGTTTTTTTTCTCAATTTTTGTCACCGATGGACATTTGGTTCCTTGCCATTGTTGCCTTTGGCTTGCTTAGTTGATGACACTTAATTTCTGTTGAAATATTGAAATATTATGTGGAATGTTGTTGACTTTATTGCACAGACACTATTGAAAGAGCACTAAATGATTAGGATGACATCACTGAATCAACAATGAACTGACTTCTGACTATTTTCTATTGTATTCTTGCAGTATCAGCACACATTTTCCCTGTTTAACACTGTAAAATGCATGTAAATAAAGATGACTTGAACCCTGTCCACCACTGGGAGTGCAATGGAGACGTGAGCGTCAGATTTAAACCATGAAGCGATGGAAGAAGGTTGCCTGCTCTGATGAATCATGTTTTCTTTTAGATCAGGTGGATGGTAGATGCTTGTGTTGTTTACCTTAGAAAGAGATGGCAGCAGATGCACTGTGAGAAGAAGACAGGCCAACGGAGGTCTGGTCGGCATTCTTCTGTGAAACCTTGGGTCCAGGTATTCATGTGGATGAAAACCACCTACCTAAAGATTTTTGCAGACTTGTTGTAGATTGTTCAGGAATACAAAGAGTTTAAAGTATTGCCCTGGCCTCCAACTCCCCCAGATCTCCATCTGATTGAGTATCTATGGGATATGCTGGACCAACAAATCCCATCCATGAAGGCCTCACCAAGCAACTTGCCTACACTATATTAGGCAGGTAGTTTTTAATGTCACACACACATTGTTTTTTTATGGTCTACGGGGACTTTCCATAGGTGTAATGGTTTTTATACTGTACAAACATTATATATTATATTGCCTTACACCAAACGTACACCTAAACCTATCACTGTCTGCATTTTTAAATTAAAAAAAACTAATTCTGTATGATTTATAAGCATTTTGAATTACAGGGACACATAAAGTGACCTCAAAAACCACCTTCACATTGTAATACCTCTGTCATACCCATGTCATTATACAAATTTGTGTTCTCATAAACCACATAAACACACTATTCAAGACAAATTACAGCATAATTTACTAATTCAAACGTACAAATGTTTTTGTGAAGAAGTAGATATATTAAAAAATAAAATTTGTATTTATTAATTTATAAAGCAATAAAATGTTTTTTTAGAAAGACTGCATGTATACACTACAGACACAACTAAAATGCTTTATAACTTCTCATATATCTGCTGCCACTTGTCTTGCTATTCATATTGTATTCCTGTTATTTACATGGAGTGCTCTGGTTGAGTTTTCAGCTCCAAACACTCTCATTATGTTTCCTCAGCAGTCAGGAAAACTAACCTCCTTTAAGACCCTTGACATCAAACATATGCTACTTATCAGGCTGAAGATATAGATTATCTTAATGTTTAAAGAACACTCTGATCTCCAGCCCTAATGAGGCAAATATCTGCTAAAGGTCTCAAATCTGTATAATGATGTAATACAATATAATGTATATATACGCATTTACACATATGAGTACATATAAAATATAATGCATATCTTGCTCATGCTTTTTAATGATTTGCTTTTTAGTCACAAAAAATGTATTTGATTAATTAATCAGCATATCATTTAGTTAATTTATTTAAGGTGTATTCATATTTTAATTGAAAACAAAGAGAGTACAGTAAACATTTGTACACAGTGGAAACAAGATCCATTATCATGCAACAGGCGGTATAGATAATAACTCAAGAGGTTGAACTGGATAAAATGTGTTGAGACTCATTACTGAATCACCCACAGAAGCCTGGAGTGTTTCTGCACAGTCGGAAAGATAGCGGCTGAAACGGCGAGAGGGAGGGTGAAGAGATGTGCACAAGTGCTTGGCCTCTGTTTGATAACACTTGCTCTGCCATTCAGGGCTTCTTATCACAAACAAAAACATTCTGGCAGTTATTCTTCAGATGAGAACTTTTGGGGGCACGACATGCCTGCAGTGAAGTCTCTTGATGAATTCAAAAGATTTCATGTAGTCAAAAGATGAATATAGTTAATCAGTCATAATCAGCTGGCTTACAGATTTAGAAAATATATATATTAATCAATCAGCTTTCATATGTGACCCTAGACCACAAAACCAGTCATAAGGGTCAATTTTATGAAATTGAGATGTATACATCTGTCACGATCACCAACTGGAGTGCCCATGAGCTCCACCAGTGGGCACTCCATCCCTGACTTTTGTCATTCACCCTGGACTACATTCCCCATAATCCTTTGCCGGACTCATCATCTATTGCATTACCTGTCACTCATTTGATCTCATCATCAGTTCACAGCTGTCTCACATTAGAAGGACTTTAAAAGATGCACACATATACTATATACTTAAAAACATATACATGGTTTTAAGCAGCACATTTCAGAATTAATAACAAACCATAATTAATAGTAGAGCAGCAATAATAACTGATAATACCTGAGCACCAAATCAGCATATTAGAATGATTTCTGAAGGATCATGTGACACTGAAGACTGGAGTAATGATGCTGAATAGATACGTATCATTTTAAATTGTACTAATATTTCACAATATTATTGTCTTTACTGTTATATATATATATATATATATATATATATATATATATATATATATATATCAAATTAAAGCATCATCGGATCAACAGCATGATCAGAAGAGGCTTTTTTTTATTTTCAAAAACATTAAAAACCTTAATTATTCCAAACCTTTGTTTAGTGCATCTTCTTACATGAATCAAAGAACTTGATAAATATTGTGGATAAAAAGTGTATTGACCCAGGACCTTCTGAGCTTCTTTATGGTATACAGACTCTTGAGTCTTTTTTTTTCTACGCTCACATCCACTATTAAATGACTTTCTAGGCTTCTCTGATATGCGCTTGATATGTGCCTCAGAAATTATGATGCTCCAGGGTCTTTACATCTGCCTCTCTGAATCTAACTGTAATTTGACACAGACATTTTCCAGGTTTCACAAGTTAATAATGTGCATCGGCATTCCTTTTCTCCATCCCCCAGGATCTGTTTGCCATTATGGAGTTGCACAAGGAGCCATCCATAAACTTCACAGAGAAAGGTCACATGCTGGTCACACACATGTAGTTTGCAGTGTTCATGTCTACACTGATACGCCTCAGTACTAACAATTACTGCCTGCTGTTTCTGACCAGTATAAGTATAAGACAACGCTGACAAATTCAGTAATAAGAATAATTTTAAAAATCGCTTTCAGTGACAGTACACTTTAAACCTCAATTTTTCTATTTTATAGCTGAGATGTGATTTTTTTTAATTTGGAAGATTTACATTGTTCTACATTTATTCATATATGATTCATTTAAATTTTTAGTGTTATGATTTATCTTGTGTAGATACTGTAACATTCATATTTTTGGTTATATTTGCTTTTTATATTTGATTTTTAATGTGTAATTCTACTCTGTGCGTTTTAATGTATTATTATTTTGTAATTTCCTTTTATTTAATTGATTACTGGCTGTTTTCTCCTTTATTTGACTTCATTTTCACAGTTTAAGCAATGCAAATTCCAAAACAAATTAAATAAATATAAATTATTTAAACCTATTTCTATTCTTCTCTATCATTTATTTACAACAATGCATCACTAATCGTTGACCTCCTGTACACACATCCTGTTTTCCTTTTGTTTTTTTTCTGTCTGGCAGGTTGGAGCCAATCCTTTTGGTTTTTTAAAGGCATCCTGATTGATTAAAGCTCTGGAGGAAAGGGTGGATGAGGCCACTTCAATTAAGTCCAGTTTAAGGAAACTAACATTGTAGACTCTAGAACTACTCTGAAGCCCTACTCAGCTCTATTGTGCATTAAAGTTAACCGATCGTTCTTTCAAGAGGCATTACAAATCGCTGTTTCAATGCAATTGTCTTGCAAAACTTAGTGTAGCGAATGTTCTGCTGAAAAATATTTATATACAGTACAATTGTTTTAAACAAAGAAATGGAATATTTTGAAAGAGTTGTTAAAAGCTTCAAGATTATCATGCATTTCAAGTTGGCAGTAGACTGAGACAAACTTCTGTTTTTGTTATCTGCATAATTGAGAGAAAATAATTTAAAGATGCTATCTAATGCTTTACTATCAGAAGAACACAGATTTAAAGAGTTGAATATGGCTGGTACTTTGAGTTTGATCTGGTGCCAAGTTCTTTCAGCTTAAAAAAATAAATGTATATAATCACAAAATTAATGTATTAATAGCCAGTGTGTAAATGTTAGTACCGTTTGTTCCACACAAACAAAAGTCCTGCAATCTTTGCAGAAGGGAGGAAGCCCAGCAGATAAACCAGGAAATAGTTATGAAAACGTAATTAGTATGAGTTTTTCTGTTCTTCTCGTCTCTCTCACTTTGAATAGAATGCATTATGAAAACCACTTTCAATATTGTGATTGTGCGTGGTTAAAAAATTACTGTAAATCAAAATTATATTGATTTTGGGCCTTGCATTGGCATATTTCTATTCATTTCATATTCTATTTCAAAATTCGCTGTGCAAAGTTATGCTCCTTGCTTATCTGAAGAAGAAGAAGAAAAATCCCCATTGCAACACACGCTTGACCTCATTTCTTCGGCTGAAGCATTGCGTGTGAGTCAAGCAGTTGCGCTCACAGTCCATCCCTCTCTCCGCCATCAATAACGCGCCTGTTGCACATACCACAGCACTCTTACAAACCCAGCACTAAATCCAGACCCTCCTGCTGTCAGACACTCACAAATGATCTCAGGTGCTCTGAGCTATTTTAAAACGGATTCTGATGAATGTATTCATATACAGTCCAACTGGCAACAACATATGCAGAGATGCATTATCATATATGCATGCAGTTTATATGACATGAAGAATGTAAGATTGAAACAAGGAGATGGTCAACCAGAAACATTTATGATACTCAAATCACCATAGACTCAGATGGTACAAATACGACTCCAATTTTGGTCAAAGTATCTATTGTAATTTTCTCTAAGCATTACGTCATGGTTAGGGACAGTATATGGGAGCCTGATGCTAAACAAACAAGATGCTGACTTGTGATTGTTCTTGATTACCAACATCCAACCTACTGATTACTTGCCTGTCTGGATTTCCATCCTGGCCCCCTTATCAGACGGCACAAGATTTCCCACAGCCCCTTACCACAGGAAATGAGGGTGTGGTGGATTTGGGAAGGGGTGCTATTGGCATCTAGAATCATCCAGAACTGACAGAAGTACTACAACAGGATCTGTTGTCAACTCTACAGTTTCTGTACAGACCCCAGCGCTCACTGTCCAATCATGTGTAATTGGGCAAGAGTTTGTAACTATGGCAAATCAGGAATTTTGTTGGACCATTAGGCTTTTATATAAGGAGTGAGCAAAAATGAGTTGTATTCTGTGAGAAAAGTGGCAGATATTATGAGCAGACCAAGGTGAATTCTTTTTTTTTTTTTTTTTTCAGCATTTTTGCTACAAATTTTTAGGGGAGATTTGTATAAAATTTTGCATAATGTGTTTAAACAAACCTGACCATACCCATTACAAACGGTAATTATTTAAAGATTTTTTGAAAGAAAAAAAAAAGAAGAAAAGTACACATAAAGGCAGATCTACGAGATTATGAATTCATGTAAGAATTCGTATAATTTGCCAAAATGTAAAATAGCTATGAATAAAAAAATTAAAAGAAAGAAAGTTTAAAATAACACAAATAAAGTCACATTGTGAGGATATAAAGACATTATGCTAATATGATATAAAAAATATAATATAATATAATTTTGCAATTGCAAAAGAAAATTTTAACATAGAATACTTGTAGCAGTCACATTGTGTGATATGAAATCAGTTATGAAAAAAGTCTCAATTGTGAAATATAAAGTCATTTTGATATAAAACATCACAATTGTGAGATCTAAAGTCACAATTTTGAGATAAAAAAGATACAATTGTATAATTGCTAATTTTAAGAAAAAATGCAGGTATAAAGTTTTGAGACAAAAAAAATGCATCTTGACATAAAAAAAAGTCGGTAACACTTTATAATAACTTCCATTAATAAATCATTAACAAACATTATATAATGTTTAACTAATCATTGCTTAATATACAGTATATTCACATATCTAGAAATATGAGATAATGTGCTTGTTAATGTTAACTAATGATCTTATTCAACATTACCAAATGATTAACAGATCATTATTTAATGTAAATTAAAATGCTTACAAATGTCATTAAACTTTCAATTCCAACGTGATCTCATGATAATTCGTATGTATTTTACGTAAAATGTGGTTCTATAAAACGTACAATACTGACGTATTTTCAGCATTTTAACATACAAAACTGACGTATTGACACCTAAAAATGAATCCTTATGAATATTTAAATCGCGGCATTCATTTTATTAGTTTTTAGTTGTCATATGAATTACCTTGTTTTCAATTGCATTATTAAGTTGTTTACTCATTTACTTATGAAATGATAACATTTGTTTTGTTGTGATTTCTGCTGCCAACTCGTTTCCAAGAACATGCCTACATAATGTTAAACACGACTTCACTTTAAACCTTAAAATAAATACCATTTCTGCAATCGTTTAACCTTTACTTGTCATGTAATGTTTACTTTGATTGTCATGGGCCACAAAAGGCATTTTCTCCGACATGCTGTGACTAACAATAGAACTATAAAATACACCAAAAACGCAACATAATTACGAAATGAAACAATTTATAAGTGCGCTGTAATCCAAATCTTCCGAATCCATACCACTGCGAGAAACAGACCCAAATCCAAGCCTTTTTTTGGCGATCTGCTTGCTTCTCCATCCCGAGCAGCGAGTCCAGTGACCGTGAGCAGCAAAGCCTGCACTGACTTACAAATTCAAATGTTGCCGCTTCAAACGACAGGTTTTACGGCAGGATAATCGAACAGTCCATCCCTCTCTCCGCCATCAATAACGCGCCTGTTGCACATACCACAGCACTCTTACAAACCCAGCACTAAATCCAGACCCTCCTGCTGTCAGACACTCACAAATGATCTCAGGTGCTCTGAGCTATTTTAAAACGGATTCTGATGAATGTATTCATATACAGTCCAACTGGCAACAACATATGCAGAGATGCATTATCATATATGCATGCAGTTTATATGACATGAAGAATGTAAGATTGAAACAAGGAGATGGTCAACCAGAAACATTTATGATACTCAAATCACCATAGACTCAGATGGTACAAATACGACTCCAATTTTGGTCAAAGTATCTATTGTAATTTTCTCTAAGCATTACGTCATGGTTAGGGACAGTATATGGGAGCCTGATGCTAAACAAACAAGATGCTGACTTGTGATTGTTCTTGATTACCAACATCCAACCTACTGATTACTTGCCTGTCTGGATTTCCATCCTGGCCCCCTTATCAGACGGCACAAGATTTCCCACAGCCCCTTACCACAGGAAATGAGGGTGTGGTGGATTTGGGAAGGGGTGCTATTGGCATCTAGAATCATCCAGAACTGACAGAAGTACTACAACAGGATCTGTTGTCAACTCTACAGTTTCTGTACAGACCCCAGCGCTCACTGTCCAATCATGTGTAATTGGGCAAGAGTTTGTAACTATGGCAAATCAGGAATTTTGTTGGACCATTAGGCTTTTATATAAGGAGTGAGCAAAAATGAGTTGTATTCTGTGAGAAAAGTGGCAGATATTATGAGCAGACCAAGGTGAATTCTTTTTTTTTTTTTTTTTTCAGCATTTTTGCTACAAATTTTTAGGGGAGATTTGTATAAAATTTTGCATAATGTGTTTAAACAAACCTGACCATACCCATTACAAACGGTAATTATTTAAAGATTTTTTGAAAGAAAAAAAAAAGAAGAAAAGTACACATAAAGGCAGATCTACGAGATTATGAATTCATGTAAGAATTCGTATAATTTGCCAAAATGTAAAATAGCTATGAATAAAAAAATTAAAAGAAAGAAAGTTTAAAATAACACAAATAAAGTCACATTGTGAGGATATAAAGACATTATGCTAATATGATATAAAAAATATAATATAATATAATTTTGCAATTGCAAAAGAAAATTTTAACATAGAATACTTGTAGCAGTCACATTGTGTGATATGAAATCAGTTATGAAAAAAGTCTCAATTGTGAAATATAAAGTCATTTTGATATAAAACATCACAATTGTGAGATCTAAAGTCACAATTTTGAGATAAAAAAGATACAATTGTATAATTGCTAATTTTAAGAAAAAATGCAGGTATAAAGTTGAGACAAAAAAATGCATCTTGACATAAAAAAAAGTCGGTAACACTTTATAATAACTTCCATTAATAAATCATTAACAAACATTATATAATGTTTAACTAATCATTGCTTAATATACAGTATATTCACATATCTAGAAATATGAGATAATGTGCTTGTTAATGTTAACTAATGATCTTATTCAACATTACCAAATGATTAACAGATCATTATTTAATGTAAATTAAAATGCTTACAAATGTCATTAAACTTTCAATTCCAACGTGATCTCATGATAATTCGTATGTATTTTACGTAAAATGTGGTTCTATAAAACGTACAATACTGACGTATTTTCAGCATTTTAACATACAAAACTGACGTATTGACACCTAAAAATGAATCCTTATGAATATTTAAATCGCGGCATTCATTTTATTAGTTTTTAGTTGTCATATGAATTACCTTGTTTTCAATTGCATTATTAAGTTGTTTACTCATTTACTTATGAAATGATAACATTTGTTTTGTTGTGATTTCTGCTGCCAACTCGTTTCCAAGAACATGCCTACATAATGTTAAACACGACTTCACTTTAAACCTTAAAATAAATACCATTTCTGCAATCGTTTAACCTTTACTTGTCATGTAATGTTTGCTGCTTTTGACATTTTTCCAATAAATAAATGATTGTAATTGCATTTTTCTGTCTGTCATGTTTTTCTTATACTGTACAGAAAGGTTTAGGTTTATAGGTAATAGTGGAATTAGCGACAATAAAAATATTTTAATGCTATATTGTTACTAAAATTGTTATTTTCCTGCGTATTTCACTCACTTGCGTTTTATATTCGCTATAAAATGGGTAGGTTAAGGTTTGGGGGTAGGTTAAGGGGTCTAAAAATCTAAATTGCGTATTAATAAAATTATAAAAATGCATATTCGCTATAAAATGGGTTAAGGGGTCTAAAAATCTAAATCGCTTATTGATAAAATGATAAAAAATGCATTGATACGAATATCTGGATGATATAAAAGATACGTAAATATTTTTACGTTTTTTAGCTAAAAATACGTAGTGATTTGTACTTTTTAAATGTTGAAATACGTCTAAATTGTACGTTTTAGCATTAATAAAAACGTACAAAAGTGTACGTTTTGTGCTTGTAAATGTTACGTATTAATACCTAAATACATATAAACATGAGACCAGGCTGTCAATTCATATGATCATGCATTGTTTTTTTAAATCTTCAAATGTTTTTGACAGATGGTTTACAATGATTAAAAGCTTCATTAATAAAGCGTTAACAAACATTATATAATTGCTTAACGGATCATTAGTTAATGTTTACAAATGTCATTAAACTTTAAATGAGTTTTAAAAAAAATCTACAAATGATTCTAACAAATTATACAATATTTACAAGCTTATTTGTTAGTGTAACAGAGAGGCAGTGGCGTTAGGATCCATGTGCAGCTTTGTTAAATCACAAAGCAGGTCATACAGGCATGAATCGTTAACTGGCATTAGAAACAACGAAGGCTGGGCAGAATCGTAAACCGTGTTCGTAATAGGGTCGAGGCAGGCGGCAGACAATCAATGGCATGAATCAACAAGGCAGGCAGGGTCGGAACACGGCATGGGGGTTGGAAACCCAGGACACATTGGAATGGAGTGATACCTGTCGCAGGTTTGCGGAGAGAATTCTGTGCATACTCGGCCCATAGTAAGTAGCGGCTCCAGTCAGTCTGATTGCGATGGCAGTATGATCGGAGGAAACTAATGAGTTCTTGATTGAGACGTTCCACCTGACCGTTCGACCCGGAGGTGAGACTGACATTGATATTAAGCTGCCGGCAGAAGGCTGACCAGACTCGGGAGGTGAACTGAGGACCCCGATCAGAAACCACGTCCTCAGGAAGGCCGTAAAACCTGAACACGTAATTGCATAGGACCTCGGCTGTCTCAAGAGCAGTGGGTAGTTTTAGTAGAGGAATCAGGCGGCAGGCCTTGGAAAAGCGATCGATAACAGTGAGAATGGTAGTGTGACCCTGTGAGGCAGGCAGATCTGTTATGAAGTCGATGGCTATGTGGGACCAGGGGCGTTGTGGGATAGGTAATGGTTGTAAGAGGCCAGCAGGCAGTTGATGAGAGGATTTGGTTATGTTGCAGGTTGCACAGTCTCGGATGAAGGCGATTGTCTCTGCTTGCAGCATGGGCCACCAGAAGTGATTATTTAGTAACTGAAGAGTAGCTGCTATACCTGGGTGTCCGGAGCCGGGAGTTGAGTGAACTAGCTGGATGACTCTTTGTCGTAGAGTTTGCGGTACGTATGTGAGATTAGGTGGGGTTTCGGCTGGAGGTGGTTCGGTGCCCGGGGCATCTGTGATCTCAGTCATTATGTCCCATTGAACGGGTGCGAGAATGATGGAATGATGGATTCCCGACTGGGAGACATTGTGGCTGATTCATAGAGTCGAGATAGGGCATCCGCCTTTGTGTTTTGAGAGCCTGGACGGTTTGAGGCGCTGACTACCCTTCCTAGTCATAGAAGTCATGGGAGCTGCCACTGTGCTTAGGTTACGAATGAATCTCCGATAGAAGTTGGCAAATCCTAGAAAGCATTGTAGTTCTTTTAAGGTGGCAGGTAGAGGCCAGTCGACAACGGCTCGTACCTTCTTGTCGTCCATGGCCCCCCCTCCTGAGCTGATCACGTATCCGAGGAAGGCCACCCCTCCTGAGCTGATCACGTATCCGAGGAATGATACTGTCTCCTGATGACACTCACATTTCTCGGCTTTGGCATATAGCTGGTGGCTGATGAGACGTTGCAAGACCGCCCGGACCTGCTTGACATGATCCTCGTACGACTCTGAGTAAATTAGGATGTCATCAATGTAAACAATGACCCAGCGATTTAACATCCCTCTGAACACATCATTGATGAAGGCCTGGAACACTGAAGGACTGTTGGCAAGGCCGAACGGCATAACAAAATACTCGTAGTGCCCAGTTGTGGTAGAGAACGCAGTCTTCCATTCATCACCCTCACGGATGCGAATGAGGTTGTAAGCACTGCGCAGATCCAGCTTGGTGAAATATCTTGCCTTTCGGAGCTGCTCCAGAGCTGAAGGGACTAGGGGCAAGGGGTAGCGAAACTTTATAGTGATGTCGTTGAGCCCTCGGTAATCAATGCAAGGACGGAGGCCTCCATCCTTTTTCTTAACAAAGAAAACCCCCGCAGAGGCAGGTGATGTGGATGGTCTGATAAAACCCTTAGCAAGTTCCTCCTCGATATAGGACTTCATAGCCTCAGCTTCAGGTTGAGATAAGAGGAAGACCCTCCCCTTGGGAGGATGTGAACCAGGCTGGAGCTCGATGGCACAGTCACTCAGTCTATGAGGAGGTAATTAAGAAGCCTTTATCTTTCTGAAGGCCTCCATGAGATCGTGGTACTCTGCAGGAAGCTGAGAGACAGGTGTGCAATCCCTCTCCTGATCGGGGTAGCGTTGAGACAATTCTGACGACAGGACTCTGACCACTGTGTAATCTGTCCTTCGGACCATGAGATAGAGGGGTTGTGCTGCTCTAGCCAAGGCAGTCCCAGAATGATAGGTGTTCGTGGAGATTGAAATACGAAGAGGCGGATAAGTTCGGTGTGAAGAGCTCCAGTGCATAATTGAAGGTCCGTGGTAGTGAATTGGATTTGGCCAGTGCCCAGCGGCCGGCCATCTAGCGCTGCCACTGCCAAATGAGACGTATGGGGAACAAGAGGAATATTATGAGTTTTGGCAAAACTAGCATCAATGAAATTTCCTGCAGCCCCTGAGTCAATTAAAGCCATAGCCTCAGTGATCTGCCCATTAAATTTTAAGATGACTGGAATCTCTAAAGCAGTGGAAGTACTGAAATTCAGACTCACCGGAGAAAGATTGCGAGGTGGCCGAGTGGGACAGGAAGCTCTCATGTGGCCAGATAGTCCACAGTATAGGCACAGATTCTGGCGAATGCGTCTCTCTCTCTCCTCTCCTTTCAGATGAGTAAAGCCGATCTGCATGGGTTCTGTGTCATGAATTGGCAATGACGCGCCGACCGGAGCCGGAGAGAGTCGAGTCTGACGATGAGAGTGAAGGAGGTTGTCAATCCGAATGGCCAGTTCGATAAATTGATTTAAGGATCTCCCCTCGTCTCGACAGACTAATTCAGACTGCAGTTCCATGCTCAGTCCTCTGCATCGTTAACTGGCGTTAGAAACAACGAAGGCTGGGCAGAATCATAAACAGTGTTCGTAATAAGGGTCGAGGCAGGTGGCAGACAATCAATGGCATGAATCAACAAGGCAGGCAGGGTCAGAATAGGTAGGCAGCAAGCAATCGTAAACGGGTAAACAGTCCAGGTAATCAACAGGTATACAACACAGGGAAAATGCTCAGAAATGTCTGCAAGGCAAAACAAGACTTCGCAATGAGAGCAGGGAAGGCACAGTTTAAATAGACCGGGCAATAGGAAACACCTGTGCAGGTGATTAGTCTCTGGCATGAGGCGTTATGGTAATTGGAGTCCGAAGGGATCACTCAGTAATCCAGTGATGGTTCCCTCTGGTGGTGATCGGAGGGAGCCACAGAGGCTGAATTTGTGGCAGTTAGTGTAATTTTGAATGCTTACAAATGTCATTAAACTTCAGTTCACATTAGCTAATGCTCATTTTTACATTTATATATGTTGTGAAAATATATAGCTTACAGGCACTTCACAAACTATTCATGTTAGTTATTCATTAACTCATAATCACAGTCTGTATAAAGGTCATATATTTGGTCTTTGTTTGTTGTGTTTGTTGTGACTTTTGCACATTATTTGCACAAAGATTATTTGCACATCTTAAATCATTTTTTTTTATTATTTGTTAATGTTTTTGCAGTACCCAATCTAAAGAGGAAACTATTCATCAATTGTAAATATTTATAAACATTTACTAATTGCTAGTACCTTTATGAGCATTCATTTTGATGGCAACAAAGTGTCCCAAATGACCGGAATTTGCCCTATTTTAAAATCTTTACAGATCATTTATTAATCATTTGTTCATGTTTTTGCAGTACCCAATATAAAGTGGAGACTATTCATCATTTGTAAATGTTTATCAACATTTACTAATTTTTCAGTATCTTTATTGGGACTGGACTTTTATCTACTTTAACAACATTTGTGTAAAGGGTGGTTAGTTAAGTTTAGCTAAATGCTTGGTAAAGACATACCACACATTGTAATTTGGGTGCAAAACATGTTTTATCACATCAACACTACTATTGTGAATCATTAAACAGAATATTCCTTGAGTCATACATCAACAGGAGGGGGTAAAAAATAAAATTTTCAAGAAAATACTTATTTTAGCATTTATTAACATAATGCAATATAAACAGATCGAATTAACCCCTGTACACTTGTTGACCCCTTACCCAACCTTAAAGCTACCCATACCACCAAACCTGACCCTAACCCTACCCATATTCCAACTCAACAGCAGCAAAGGTGTTGTGCATTAACAAAAGCTTTTAATCATTGTATAACATCTGTTAAAATCATTTGTAGATTTTCAAGATGTGCATGATCATATGAATTAGAAGTTTACATTTTAATTTATGTTAATTATTAGGTAATATTTAATACATTTATTAGTAAACATTAACAACATTATTTCACGTTTCTAGATATGTGAATATATATGAGCTAATGAACCGTTAGGCATTACACAATGTTTGTTAATAATTTATTAATGAAAGTTATTATAAAGTGTTACCTAAAGTCGCAATTACGAAATATAAAGTCCTAGTGGAAGATATAAAATCCCAGTTATGAGGAAAAAGTGTCAGTTTCGAGATTAAAAAGGCACAATTGTGAGAAATAATTGGAAATTTTGAGAAAAACAAAACTTGCAAGCATGAGATCCAATGAGAAATTGTAAGATTTAAGGTCACATTGGGAGATATAAAATTGCAATTACGATAAATAAGTTAATTTAATAAATTTAATAAAGAACACACAGTTAGCAGAGGATATGTAAAACTGTGAAATATGTCCAAATTTAGCAAAAACTAGATCTGCATTCCATGTCTTTTCATTCAAACAATGATGAAGCGCACTGTTTATGTAGGACCACGTACAAAAATCATAATTACTTTTGTTCAAAGCATAATCATACTGTTACAATTTACAAAAACTGGAATTCCATCAAATCACATCAATCTTCTAACACTGCCTAAGGCTACGTTTTCACGACAACGATGCAGTAAAAAACGGAAAGGTTTTTCCCTTTCGTTTTTAAAAAGTTTCACATATACACGACAACGTTTTCAAAACAATTCGCATTTACACATATCCGTAATAAAAAAAGCTGTATTACGTACACTGTAAAAAATGACTGTGAATTTAACGGTAAAAAACTGTAAAAATGCTACAGTAAAAACCTGTTAAATGGTTAACGGTAAATTCCCCTACTATATACGGTGAAAAACTGTATTAGACATTACATGTAATTTTACAGTAGTATACCGTTTTTGGAAGTGAAAAAGACCATATAATTTACAGTGAATAACCGTAAATTGACATTCCCAGAATTCCCTGCGTTACATTTCAAATTATATGTTTTTTTGTTGAAATAACTATGTTTCTTCTTAGTTTTTTCTTATCAGTTTTGTATATTAGGGTTGTGTGTTACACCTAATGTTGTTAAATGAATGTTTATTGCATTATTTCAGTTTCATGTGTGTTACAGTGATGGTGTTTAGTGTTTATGTGAATGACGCTGTGCATCTTCTGTATATGTTATTATTTAAAAGCTGTTTGTGATGGGCTTTGGTTCATCATGTGATTTTCTCATCACCTCCTGCTTTTGGTGGTTATCAGTGTATTACAAAGGTACAAAACAGATTTCAGTACTTCAATAGGTTGGTATATTAACATTACATTAGTTAATGAAATTACGGTATTTAACTGTAAATTTAAGTAAAACCGTAAAACCTAAAACGTTGCTACCGTAGTTTTTACGGTAAAATTCCGGCAACCACAGCTGCCGTTTTTTTACCGTAAATTTAACGGAATTTTTTTACAGTGCATGCCAGGCCAGTAGTTGGTGCTGTCACCTTGTTAGTAAACAGTACCTGTTGCCGTGTGTATATGATGCATCTCCGCTGTTGGTTGTAATATTGGTGAAGTAAATCCACACTTTGCCGAAGAAGCGTTAGCAAACTCTTGAGCAGCAACAACTGTACCATGTACTCCACCATTGTTGTGTATGTTTGTTTGCGTTTGCCTTTAAAATCGACACGTACTGCGCATGTCTACATACCTAACACGTACTACGCACACGCATGACGTCAGCGTTTTCAAAGATTCCCGTATTGGGGTTTACACGGAAACGACAACGGTGGTGTTTTCAAAAACTTGCACTTTGAAACCCGTTTCCAAATATATGCGTTTTCAGGCCCCAAAACGATGTTGCCGTGTAAATGAACAGGCAAAACACATAAAAAGTTTCCCATTTTTGGCTGAAAATGTTGTCGTGTAAATGACCCCTATGTGGGAAACCATCAGAGTTGAATGGGGCATTTACGGTCAATACTTTCTACAGGGATTTTCAGCATTCTAGAAGCAGATGGAAGTTCTAGTTGGAAGGCCTTCGACGAATAAATTGTGAAACGTTGTAACTATATCTGAACACACCTAGCATATCTTTGAGTATACAGAGGCCCAGGGCTCCTGCTGACAGACCTGGGCCGGTGTATGTATTGATGCAGTAGAGCAGCTGTGGGATCCTTGGGGTGATGAATTGGTGGACAGCTGCAGGTCAGCACAGATTCGCTTTCACCAGCCTCAAACGCACATGTGAGCTTTGGGATGAGCTTGTTTTTTTCCATATAATGATAAATATGCGATACACATTCTGAAGTACCAGCGGGAGTATATTCTAAGAGTGCTGAATGGAAAAGATTGATCTATGATAGATCTTTCATTCCTAACAGATCACTTCCCAGTGATTGATATCTGCTGTCTCCATAAACCCCTTACATTTACATTTGCATTTACATTTATTCATTTTGCAGGCATAGATTTTTTTTTATTATTAATGAAAAGGTAGTTAGATGCTCATAGAAGACATGAGTTTTCAGTTGTTTCTTGAAGATTGTGAGGGATTTGGCTGTCCAGATGGAGTTAGGTAAGTCATTTCATCAACAGGGGACAGAGTGATTTTGTGCCTCTCTGCAATGGGACCACGAGCCGCCCGCTCGTTTGCTGACTTTGGGAGGGCATGTAGATGCATAGTAGAGAGCAGATGTAGAAGGGTGCGGAGCCCATGGCTGTTCTGTAGGCAAGCACCAATGTTTTGAACTTTCCCAGTGCAGGGAGTTAGAGGAGTGACATGGACTCTCTAGGGCTCATTGAAAACAAGACGTGCTGCTGCATTTTGAATCATTTGCAGAGGTCTGATTGCACATGTTGGAAGTCCAGCCAGAAGAGCATTGCATTGGTCCTGCCTAAAAATGACAAGGGCCTGGACGAGAAGCTATTTTGCATGTTCTGTTAGGAAAGGTCTGATCTTCCTGATCTTGTGTAGTGCGAACCTGCATGATCGTGCTGGTTTTGTAATATGATCTTTAAACGTCCACTGATCATCAAGGATCACCCCAAGATTTCTGGCTGAAGCCGATGGGATTATCGTTGATGAGCCCAGTTGGATGGTAAACTGATGCTGTACTGATGGGGTGGCTGGGAAGATAAGACAAGCTCTGTCTTTGCCAAGTTGAGTTGCAGGTGATGTATTTTCATCTATGCTGAGATGTCTGTCAGGCAGTCTGAGATCCGAGCAGGTACCGTTGGATCAACTGGTTGAAATGAAAGGTAGAGCTGCATGTCATCAGCATAGCAATGGTAGGAAAAACCATGTGCCTGAATGATGGGTGCCAGTGATGTAGTGTATATAGAGAAAAGGAGGGGCCCAAGAACTGAACCCTGAGGAACCCCAGTGACCAATTGATGTTATTTGGATACCTCTCCTCCCCAAGACACCCTGAAAGAACTACCTGTGAGGTAAGACTCAAACCAGTGTAGTGCAGTTCCGGTGATGGCCAGCGATGAGAGGGTAGACAGGAGGATTTGATGATTAACAGTGTCGAATGCAGCAGATAGATCTATCAGAATGAGAACTGAAGATTTGGACTCAGCTTTTGCACTCCGTAGCGCTTCAGTGACTAACAGCAAGGCAGTTTCAGTTGAATGGCTAGATTCCTTTAACCCCTTAATCAAATGGGATTTAAAGGAATAGTTCACTCAAAAAAAAAATCTGTTCATATGTTCAATCATTCTTATTGATCTTCATGTTGATTTGTCTGGGAAACAAAAAAAAAAGTTTTAAAATAATAAAATAAATAAACAAACAAACAAACAGTTAATAAGTAGTCGTTCAAGTTAAATACTTCATTGCTGTTTTGTTATTCTTTCTAAACACTGCTCAAAAAATTGTGAGATAAAAAAAAACACTGGATGGAAACACCAAGATGTGCATAAATTCTAAAAATGCACATCAAAATCTCATGTGACTTTGCATGATTGGACGGCATAACTAGACTAACCAGCGGATCTCATTGCACAACATTTCATCAAAGTGGTTCGGTGTGATTACCTTCCAGAACTGTTTTACACAACGTTCCTAAACAGCAGGCATCCATCTCCAAGCATCCAAGATAACGTGACCGTGTTTATTGCATTCCGTCTGTGCACTCTGAGGCACAAGAAATTTATTTGAACCAAAAAAAAAGACCCACAGCTGCTTCTCCTACTGCAGCAAATTACCTTTTTCGTAGTGATATTTGGCGCCAATTTATCGGGATGTTAAAATTTTGTTCTCTTTGGCTCACTGGATATTCCAATTTTGTGCATTAGTTAAATTCACAGCTTTGGATGAAATCATTGCTATTGTTTAAAAAAAAAAGCAATTTGGACATTCTGCTAAATATCGTATTTTGTGTTTCACTGAAGAAAGAACAAGGAACAAGAGTAGGAAAATGATGACAGAAATTCCCCAATGACAAATCTGGGTGAAATATACCTTTAAAGGGACACTGTAAAAACATGTCTTGTCTGTTTGTTCTGTAATAATAATCAATCAGAAACAAATGCAGACCACCTACACTACAATAAACTAAAATGTGTTTTTCCAAGAAAAACGAAAACAAAACTGATTTTTGACAGTGTTTTTGTTTGTGTCTTCATTGCGGGCAGAATCGTGACCTCGGTAACTCTCCATCACTCCCATTTCTCAGTTCCTTGGCATAAAGCCACATTTTTGAGTTGTCTTTAGGAAGTCTGGGACCTCCACCTGACGTTTAGGCCTACTTCTAAGCATTATTTCTGAGATATATGTCTCTGTGACAAACACACAGAAACGTTTAAATTGCATCTCTCTCTTTTCTGCATACATTCCTCCAGGAAGGATACAATAAATCAGAGGCAATCCAGTCTACTGCATGATGTGTGATATAGGAGAGCCGCTCATATAGACATACCATTCCCACACAGTGAACAGTGATCCACACAGTGCTGGGTTATGTCACATTCACCCAACTAATCTGCTGTTACAGCTCTGACTTTCCTCAGCTAGAGTCTACATTTTATACCAGTCAAATGTTTACCATTGAAAGAGTAAACGTCAATGATGATGACAAGGCTTCATTTTTTTAAAAAACAAAACCCCTAAACTTCTTGTTATAGGAAAGCATATGATCCTGAGTATCTAATCTTCATATTGTAATCTTTTTACATCCTCTTGAGTGCAACATTATCAGAATGTGTGTTAATTAATTTAAGATTGTGAGATGCCTGTGGTGCAGTGGTATATGACAGTCAACGCTAGAGGAATGAGCTCTGATTTACTTATAGGTAAATCTTATAAGTATACTTTACTTATATTACTTATAGACCTTTACATGAGGGGAGTGCTGGGTATGAAACAGGAGAATCCTTTGAAAGAGGCTACTGGTTAATGATTCAGTGACCCACAGTGTCTGCACAGACCCTCAAAGCTTGGCTCAAAGCTGCCATCATTCCATCAGGTGCAGAAATATGCACAGCTTTCTTTCAGAAATGGCTAACATTATGATCTGATGAATGTATTTGTGGTGGCAGAAGTCTTTAAAAGTCTTCTAAGAGCTTGTGTTTATCTTAAAAAGTCATAAAAACAATCCATAAGAAGCCTCTATACGTTTGTAAATCTACACTGACCCTCCAAGTGTATTCAATTTACTCCATTACTAGCAACATCATTATTATGAATTAAATTAATATTATTGAATGTTATTCATTGCTTATGTGGATTTTTGTTTTGTTTTGTTTTTTGCCATACTTGAAAAAAGGACCTACAGAAATATTATATTTTACAAGAATATTTAAGCACAGACTGAATATAATGTTTTCAGGCACTTAACTGCATGTTATTTACAACTATTTACCTCTGAAATTAGTTGAACTTAGGAGTACCCTTTTTGACTTCATAAATACATCTATTGTCTTTGAAGTGTACTGACAATATGTTTAATGTCAATTCTTTTTAAACTTGTATCATGCATATGTCATGTTTTTAAGGTCCCA
The DNA here is from genome assembly GCF_001515645.1 of Sinocyclocheilus grahami. Classification (NCBI taxonomy): domain Eukaryota; kingdom Metazoa; phylum Chordata; class Actinopteri; order Cypriniformes; family Cyprinidae; genus Sinocyclocheilus; species Sinocyclocheilus grahami. The sequence continues at coordinate 61,821 of NW_015505996.1, forward strand.
CTTTATATAAGGTCCTACAGAAATATTATATTTTACAAGAATATTTAAGCACAGACTGAATATAATGTTTTCAGGCACTTAACTGCATGTTTTATTTACCTCTGAAATTAGTTGAACTTAGGAGTACCCTTTTTGACTTCATAAATACATCTATTGTCTTTGAAGTGTACTGACAATATGTTTAATGTCAATTCTTTTTAAACTTGTATCATGCATATGTCATGTTTTTAAGGTCCCACTTTATATAAGGTGCTTTTTAACAACTGTGTACCTGTCATTATGGGTCATGCAGTGTTAAATTAATACTGCTCTGTGTTTATTTAATCCACACTACAGAGTGTTAAAAATAACACCACTGATTCTCAATTACAACTTTTGTACATGAAGGCAAACTGGTTTGTAATGAGTGAAGATGAAGCTGTTTTTTAAGATGTTTAATCATCCTCTGGTGAGTCATCCTGATGATTATTTCAGGTTCTAGTTTTCAGTGAAATTGCTCGAAATTAGTTGTGTAATAACTTCAAGTTTTTCTTCAGATCATTATGGGTCATGCAGTGTTAAATTAACACTGCTCTGTGTTTATTTAATCCACACTACAGAGTGTTAAAAATAACACCACTGATTCTCAATTACAACTTTTGTACATGAAGGCAAACTGGTTTGTAATGAGTGAAGATGAAGCTGTTTTTTAAGATGTTTAATCATCCTCTGGTGAGATCTTGAGAGATTTAACATGTTATTTTTTCTGTTGATTTCATCTAAAGCAGTCTCTGCTTGTTCTCATTGTTCTTCCATCTTTCCTCCAGTGATGCTTCAGTGTTACATGTATGTTCAATGCCCACAGTCTTAGGGTGCATTGCATGACAACGCTAAACTAAAAACAGAAAAGTTTTCCTTCGTGTTTTTTTTTAAGTATTGCGTAAAAATGACAATGTTGTCAAAATGATCTCCGTATACACAGATCTGTGAAAATGACTAAAATGATTTATTTTTTATGCCAGGCCAGCAGTTGGCAATTTGTAAAGAAACACCACATATGCGTTTAGAGTGGTGAATACAAATAATCAAGATAGCGAAAGTCATGTTTTTGTAGTTTACACTGAGATGATAACGATATCTTTTTCAAAAACCTGCACTGTAAAACCCTTTTTCAAAGCTCTGTGCTTTCAGGCCCCCAAATTGTCGTTTTAATGAAAATTAATGGCCAATATGCATGTTTTGCATATTTATATTTTCTGAAAAAAGTGCAGAATATGTTGCTTTAATGTAGGGGTGAAGACTATTCAAGGTGTTGATAAAGTGGTTGCTGGGACATAGTAAATGCATGCTAAGCACTTGCTTACAATCCCAAATTAACAGAGCCCACCTCCAATATTCTAAGATATTCTGTTCCATCGAAACATCTCAGGTTCCGATTGGCCCTTCAAGTGGAGCCAGAAATATTATTACCAGTTCCAAGCACATGAATGTCCAAGCGAAGTTGCATGGGAAACTTCTAGATGATACGCGAGTTGCTGAGTTACGATGTTTGCTCTCTCTCTCTCTCTCTCTCTCTCTCTCTCTCTCTATGATCTATCTAGTGATATACAGTGGGTACGGAAAGTATTCAGACCCCCTTAAATTTTTCACTCTTTGTTATATTGCAGCCATTTGCTAAAATCATTTAAGTTAATTTTTTTTCCTCATTAATGTACACACAGCACCCCATATTGACAGAAAAACACAGAATTGTTGACATTTTTGCAGATTTATTAAAAAAGAAAAACTGAAATATCACATGGTCCTAAATATTCAGACCCTTTGCTAGTATTTAGTAGAAGCACCCTTTTGATCTAATACAGTCATGAGTCTTTTTGGGAAAGATGCAACAAGTTTTTCAGGGGATCCTCTGCCATTCTTCCTTGCAGATCCTCTCCAGTTCTGTCAGGTTGGATGGTAAACGTTGGTGGACAGCCATTTTTAGGTCTCTCCAGAGATGCTCAATTGGGTTTAAGTCAGGGCTCTGGCTGGGCCATTCAAGAACAGTCACAGAGTTGTTGTGAAGCCACTCCTTTGTTATTTTAGCTGTGTGCTTATGGTCATTGTCTTGTTGGAAGGTAAACCTTCGGCCCAGTCTGAGGTCCTGAGCAGTCTGGAGAAGGTTTTCGTCCAGGATATCCCTGTGCTTGGCCGCATTCATCTTTCCCTCGATTGCAACCAGTCGTCCTGTCCCTGCAGCTGAAAAACACCCCCACAGCATGATGCTGCCACCACCATGCTTCACTGTTGGGACTGTATTGGACAGGGGATGAGCAGTTCCTGGTTTTCTTCACACATACCGCTTAGAATTAAGGCCAAAAAGTTCTATCTTGGCCTCATCCGACCAGAGAATCTTATTTCTCACCATCTTGGAGTCCTCCATGCGGGCTTTCATGTGTCTTGCACTGAGGAGAGGCTTCCGTCGGGCCACTCTGCCATAAAGCCCCGACTGGTGGAGGGCTGCAGTGATGGTTGACTTTCTACAACTTTCTCCCATCTCCCGACTGCATCTCTGGAGCTCAGCCACAGTGATCTTTGGGTTCTTCTTTACCTCTCTCACCAAGGCTCTTCTCCCCCGATAGCTCAGTTTGGCCGGACGGCCGGCTCTAGGAAGGGTTCTGGTCGTCCCAAACGTCTTCCATTTAAGGATTATGGAGGCCACTGTGCTCTTAGGAACCTTAAGTGCAGCAGAAATTTTTTTGTAACCTTGGCGAGATCTGTGCCTTGCCACAATTCTGTTTCTGAGCTCTTCAGGCAGTTCCTTTGACTTCATGATTCTCATTTGCTCTGACATGGACTGTGAGCTGTAAGGTCTTATATAGACAGGTGTGTGGCTTTGCTAATCAAGTCCAATCAGTATAATCAAACACAGCTGGACTCAAATGCAGGCGTAGAACCCTCTCAAGGATGATCAGAAGAAATGGACAGGACCTGAGTTAAATATATGAGTGTCACAGCAAAGGGTCTGAATACTTAGGACCATGTGATATTTCAGTTTTTCTTTTTTAATAAATCTGCAAAAATGTCAACAATTCTGTGTTTTTCTGTCAATATGGTGTGCTGTGTGTACATTAATGAGGAAAAAAATTAACTTAAATGATTTTAGCAAATGGCTGCAATATAACAAAGAGTGAAAAATTTAAGAGGGTCTGAATACTTTCCGTACCCACTGTAAATAAATATTTTTCATCATTTTGAATTCAGATGTAGTTGGGTTTATTGTTTACAATATAATTATTTGATAAGAAATACGATTACATTTTAAGACTGAGTGTTTACTTTATTCTAATTAAAATGTTATAGGCATTTAAGAGTGTTTTAATATTGTTTCTTTTCATCTGTTTTGATATGTCCCTGTTTGTCACTCCACAGTTTACTGGTAGCATTACAAAAAATATACATTTCTTTATTTAGGAAGTGAGAACCAAATAACATTATCAACAATACTTGCTTGCTCCATGCTCTACTACTCTGTTCTCAAGCTTCAGGGTGTGTTCAGTCTAAAAGAGGAACCAAAATACACAGATCCAAAGCAATATGAAAGCAAATTAAAAGGCAATAATGAAAAAAGAGTGTAAACCCATGAAACATTTTTAATATTACAATGTGTAACCAGTCATGTGGTAAAACATTGAATTCCCATATAATACAAACAATAATTAAAGTGTTGTTAATCTTTGAGTGTTTTCCCATTTATGGTTCTCTAGGGAGACATATAAGCCCTATATGCTTCTATTTATTTATTTTGTGAGGAGGAGAAAGGAAACCCATTCCTACAAGTACAGTGCAACAGGGGGTGTGGCTGTCCCCACCTTAATGATCTCTCTTGTCATTGGTCTTCCAAAACCTGCAGCCAATTCAAAACCACATGCCACTTTCTGCACTCCCCCCACAAGCCACAGACAGCGTGAAGAGTGAGAGCGGTCGAGACAAGAGGGAGAATCACCCAGAGAGGAAAAACAGCAGAACAGAGAAGGTTTTAAGCATGCCAGCATATGCCACCAACATGAGGCTCAAGTTCCCCATTCTGGCCTTAATGCTGGAAGTCGTGACCATTGTCCTGTACGCTCTCCTTGTGGTATATGACACCGGTGATGCTCACGGAGATGGGAGTCATGAAGAATCGAATACAACTCATTCAAGCGGCCCAATGACCCTATATCCCAGTAAGTACCCCCCTGTCAGATTGGTGTATGTGTTGTGGATGTGTGTATACATCAGGTCTTGTTTTGACATCCAAATTGATTGGTTTCAATTAAGTCTAAAATTGTATTTAAATCTTGTTTTATTGGCTCAACTTGAACACATTATGTTATTAGGAACTTTAAGGGTTAGATCATGTGGACTTAGTTGGAAATTGTTGTTAACTTGTCATTGCCTACATGCTTTTGGTCATGGTCTGAATAAAATATTTTCTGGATGATTTGCAAATGAATTCATCCTTTTTAAGACTGATATTTACTCTAGTCAACTTTGCATTTAGTTTCATGGTGCTACTCACTTGTCAGTGTTCACTGAGAGGTTTATTTCTGCGAAGGCTTTGGCGGCAATATTTCACTAATGTTCATTCAGCACGCAAGTCCCTAAAAATACTCCCTCCAAAGAGGGCTCAGGCTCTTGCACTCTCAGGAGAAAGACAAAGAGGAGAGGGTGATGAAGGTCAGCTTTGGTTATTTATCCATGTCATATAGATCAGTGGTTTTCAACTAGTTCTCATTCAGGAGCCAGATCTTACACTGGACGTCTACTGGTGACTCAGTAAAGTACAAAACTGGTTAATGTAAGCTACAAATGGGAAAAAAAAATTTGTGTGATCAAACACTGATATTTATTCATATTACAATAAACATTTTCATTTCATTTGCACATAAAATTATTAACAAGACATGATACTGTAGACTGAATAGGTAAATTGGCCAATTTGGATTGAATTAAATTGAATCAGCTGCCAAGAGGTGCACAAAACGCATTATGGTTGCACAAACTGTGTAAATTTCCATTTTAAGTGAAACTTTATGTTATATAATCTGGGTCATATGTTTATCTTGCATAGTTTTGTTCATGGTTTTCTGTGTTAAGGATATGTACGTGTTGGCATTTCTGTAGAGCACTATGAATTTGAACCAAAATACTGATTGGATGAACATAATTTGATGTCAGCAACTAAACAAATGTGAAACATTCTCTCTTTCCCTTAAAAAGTTGATAAGCCTGATTTCATTTTGTGTCGTGACCCACCAGTTGACAACCACTGATCTACAGAATCTATTATAAAAGGAATTATTCATTCAAGCAAATAGAAACAGTGTATGTTTCCTTTGAGACCATTTCAACTTCAATTGCATTCCATTAATTTTCTCTACATGCTTTGCTTATTTGCAGAGATGACATGCATTGGTTGTAAATACCCTTATTTACTTTTATCTTCAAATTGCACTTGTGGTAGCTTGCTTAGACACGGTTTGGACTGAATCCAACTCTGGGGTGTGGAGAGTATGAACATGCAAGATTAGTCTCAGTGTCACGTGTCCTCAAAGTTTCCATTCAACCCTTCAAAATTTCATTACACTGACAAGTACATTGAACTTTACTGTTAATCTCATTGGATGCATTTGTCTAGGGCTTGATAAGAACTGTCATCTGTTTTTTTAATTGCAATTGTAACTTTCTTTGTGGTTGCCACACTACCTCACAGAGACACTGGACTGTTCCAGCCCCCTTTACCTAAACAATAATTTTCTCCAACAAACAAGAGTTCATTTGTGCAGTTCAAAGCAAGCTCCAAATTCAGCACAATATATGCTCATCCTGAATAATAACTCTTCTGCCTTTGAGTTGCAAAAGTTGTTTTCAGAGACTGTCAATTTAGCCACTTTAATGCATGTTTCATCATTCAACATTCTTCATAACTTAACTTTAAACATGTCAAAGTGCTGGGACAGAGATAGCATACAAATTCTTTGCCACCCAGTGAACCCGATGACCTTTCGACAATTAAAAGCATATGTGAAAATGAAAGAAAAATAAAAAGCATACGTGTTTGTAGAATGGGAAAATTGAGGCCATCTGTCACTTTGGTACAAACATGCAAAGCATTCCAGAAATGAGTGAGAAAAGCTTCAAAGAATAGAAAATAAAGGTTGCTTTAATCTGGGCAACAAAAAAACACATATAGCTAAGTTATGTCACTGCGCTCTAAATGAATGCTGACAGAATATAATTAAGTCATTGAACATTCGCAAAGAGAGGAAACCTTCCACCCATAAGTAAAATGGGACCTTTGAGATATTATCAGCAAATATGTTGCATGTGGGAAATGCGAAAACCTTCACTGGGAAAATTATTCTGTTTGCTGTAGCATCCAACAGTTGGGAAAAATGGATTGTGCACCACTCAGCCAGCAAAATTATCTATATTCCACTATGATGTTCTTCCAAAGTTTGCATATATGAAATAGCCAGTGAAAAGTCCTTTAGCCGACCCTATCATTGTAAATATGTATTGCTTAAGATCAACAGAAAGATCAGAGGAAAAGACTTGGGTCATGCAACAGCTGACAAGGGTTGTTTACCACTGTTTCAGCTGTGTCAGAGACCCACCTAAATGTTTTTGAGGGCTTTTCAGCAGGATCACATTTTATTACTCAACAACCATCAAAGACTACTGACAATAACATAAAAGGCTGGTTGAAGACAGAGTAAAAACACTACTGTGGTACCACGGGAAGTTTTTAGGATGGGAAGGGCTGCGATGATATAACAGAATCTAGTTTTATCACATTTTTGGTATCCTGTGTTGAGATTTTTTTCCATGAAACATCAAAAATTACCATTGAGAATTGAGTATATGCCGTAATAGATCACATTCAGTAGTTTGTTTTAAGATGGATTGCGAAGCAAGATAAGACTGAAATTTGCTGATTTTTAATCATCACATATTTATCTGAAGATTTCCTGTTTAGTCTCTTACTGTATCATTGTACAGTTGTTCTTTAAGTACAGTCTGCTGGGAGCATGGACTATGTTATAAAAAAGTACATGATCATTTATAAAGACAGCAAGCTATAAAAATATATATAGCCAGCTATAAAAATATGCAGCTATCAAAGAAATTTTAGTTTAGTTTGAGTCCTGATCAAAGTTCCTCACCACTAAGCTTAGTTGGTAGTACTTACAGGGGTCATCGGTTATCTTGATGAGCGTAGCAGATGTCAGAACATGAGCACTGTGATTAATGACTATTTGGGTTTGTTACTGGCAAGTTTAGATTTTGTGTGGATTACTGAATGGGTGGAGGGCTTCGGAGGCATTCCGAGGAAGTCTGAATGTTTGCCTATTCAAAGCTTGGTGCCACACCTTTTGGAGGTTCACGCGTCATAGTTCCACTTGTCTCTCTTGGGACTGACAGTGAGACCCTTTTTAAACTTACTGACAATCGTTAATGTGTCTGATTATTATCAGCAGGCACAATGATATGGTTTGTATTGTGTAGTCCGAAAACGGACTTTGCTGATGAATAAGGTGTTTTGGACGGTATCCTATCTCTGTGTCCAGGGACTGTATAGCTTCCTGAGTTGGACAGTCTAGAACTCATTTCCTCTTTGCAGGAAAGATGGGAAAAGGCCAGCAGTACTGGTACTATGTGTTGTGAAGACAATCAGTGTGCACATTTAGTTATTGTGAATTTATAGAAATTGTTATACCTTTCTGTATCCTTTTACTCTTTGCATTTCCATTCATCCACCCATGTCTCGGCAGAGAAACACTCTGGATGCATTCATTCAAAATGCAGCAGTGTAATACACATCATAGTAATTGGATTATTAATCCATGAATCAAAGTCACTCAGTTTCTCACATGGTTTCCATCCCCAATGGTGAGCATCATTCATGAAATCTAATGACTTCAGGTCACTGCAAATTGCTGGGTATGTTTTACATGCAATGCTTTATCAATCCAAATGAATCCAGTCTGATTTTCTGAAAATTATCTTCATATGTACCCTAAACTTTGCAGTCTGATTCACATATTTGTTTATATGAGCATTACATCTATTCTGAACAAAATTTCAGAGCATTTGCAATGACTAGTCGCCACGTTCAGAAACTGAGAAAGCGACAAAATGTTTTTTTGATTTGTCAAGTTGCAGCCAGTTAGAGCAATGAAGAGGCTGGATTGCTCTGAATGTGACTTATCCTGGAATAAGTATATTTTAACACTCATTAGTGTCATGTGAAGTGAATAAAATTACACACGCCAACAGGGTCACTAGAGGCAACTTCTTAACCTGTCATTCATAGACTAATAGAAGAGCACACAAGACCTTTGTACAGCAATGGAAAGAACATAGTTATTGATTAGTTCTGGTAATTTTGTAGGAATTAAATAGACTTAAAACAGAAATGTGTAAATATGTTGCTTTGTAACTATTCTGGTTGTACAGTTGTTCATCAAGAATTATTTTACTACTAAAAATATTATGCATTTTCTGTGATCTGCACACAAATGAACAGTTCACCCTAAAAAGAAAATTCTGTAATTTCCTCACCCTTATGTTGAGCATTATGTTATTGTTTCCTGTGGAACACATAAAATATCTGACAAAGAATGAAAATATCAAAAGAGCAAACATATCATAGTCCACCTCTGCGCTATGTTTCTAGTATTCTTAGGGATAGTTCAAATCAAAAACTCAAATTCTGTCATCATTTACTCACCCTCATGTCGTTCCAAACCCGTAAGACTTTCATTCACCTTTGGAACACAAATGAAGATAACTGACAGTCTAAGATCCATTGACAGTCTATGCAACTACCATTTTGAGCCTTACACACATATTTACACTGATCAGTGAACACAAACAGAAGTTTAAATTGTACTTGCTTGACGTGCAAGAAGAAACCTTATTGGTTCTTACAGAAGCCCAAATGTGCTGCGTAACACACAAGAATGAACCTCATTGGTTCTCACCATGGCCATCTCAAGCTGGCGCGGGGCCCAGTCCGCACCAGGGCCCTCATTTATCAACATTGTGTAGAAAAGGTTCTATATTCTGGCCAACTAATGAAATTTAGAATGTGTGTAAGTACAAATAAATCTGTATTTATCAAATGTGTGCACATGGTTCTTACGCACACCAGTAAATGATCTTTGTTGATAAATCCCATGTTCTTAAGCACCATGCTCATTCACGTTCATGGTCATTTGCTTTCAGAAACGTCTCCAATGAGCCATATATGGTGACAACACCTCCCTTTATAAATCACGTGAATGTATACATCCTCACCGAAATCATGGCAAAGAATTAGTATTTTTGGACTTTTGTATTACGTTTTAAACTTTGTCAAAGAAAACAAACAAAATACAAATAAATCTGTATTTATCAAATGTGCGCACATGGTTCTTACGCACACCAGTAAATGATCTTTGTTGATAAATCCTATGTTCTTAAGCACCATGCTCATTCACGTTCATGGTCATTTGCTTTCAGAAACGTCTCCAATGAGCCATATATGGTGACAACACCTCCCTTTATAAATCACGTGAATGTATACATCCTCACCGAAATCATGGCAAAGAATTAGTATTTTTGGACTTTTGTATTACGTTTTAAACTTTGTCAAAGAAAACAAACAAAAAGGTGGTATCCACTGAGAAGCCATTCTGTGCTTTCACTAAACAGATCAATAGTCTTTGAAAACGCATTCTCTGAGCAGCGCATGGTTTGCTGAATCTTCCAGCAAAGCGAGATCAGCCATGACACTATAGATACATTTCAAATGACTTCTCAGCTGTCTTTTATAGCTTTTCACACCAATTATGCAAATGTCTAGCTTGAACTATGAAATTACTATTTGAGTATTTGCAATTAAAGGACACAGGAAACATGTGACGGCAATTTATTTTTGTAGTATCACCATTCTGCCACTAGATTCTCTGTGTAAGCATGCTCAGAGTTGTGCTTTTATTTACACACAAGTTGGTAAATCCCACACTTTGTGTGAAACTGTTCTTACGCACTCATAACGCACACATCTGTGCATACGCACTGTTAATAAATGAGGGCCCAGATCTTTTTGAAGCATCAAAGTGATAGTTGTGTAGACTGTCAACGGAGGGACTGAAATCTTTCAGATTTCAATAAAAATGTAATTTGTGTTCGAAGTCAAAGATTACAGAATATTCATTTTTTTGGTTAATTATATGTCATACAATAGCGTGATGAACAGACATAAATTTATGTTGTTAATTATTCACTGATATAATACAACAGTGCATTGTTGACCTGTTCGAATTAAAGTTGAACTAAATGTGGTTCTAGCTTGCTGTGACTAATTTCAGACTTCAGGTGTGGAGAAACAGCTCTTTCTCATAAACTCTTTATCCATGTGTCCAGTGTTTCAGGATGTACACGTGATGATCTTCATTGGCTTTGGTTTCTTGATGACCTTCCTAAAGAGATATGGCTTCAGCAGTGTGGGCATCAACCTGTTGCTGGCTGCCTTTGGCTTGCAGTGGGGTCTTCTCCTCCAGAACATCTGGCATATGCATAACGGAAAAATAACAATCAACATTGAAAAGTAAACTTAACTTTTTGGTTATGGGGGGGGGGATGGGTGACTGACGTAATAAAACGGATCATTACTTCATCATCTATCAAAATAGTTAAATGCTAGATGTTCAGTTGTATTTGATTAAATATGCCAATAAAAAAATATATTTTCATATTTCATTCTCTGCAGAATGATTAATGCTGACTTCAGTACAGCAACTGTTCTGATCTCATTTGGAGCGGTTCTGGGAAAAACTAGCCCTGTCCAGCTTCTCATCATGACCCTGCTGGAGATCACTACCTTCTGCATCAATGAGCATTTGGTTGTGGGAATCCTTGGGGTATGTACAGGTTCATATATTAAATCAGTGCATAGATCATTTGTTTTGGTATTCTGGGGGAATTATTGTGAAGCCTCTTCTATCCTCAGTTGATCATTAAGTTGATTTGCACCAGATTTAAACACTACGCATAATTGTAATACTACTTATAATTAGGTTGAGGTTTCTAAATATTGGTACCAGAGCCTCATGAAATTTCATGCTATCTGAGTTCCTGCAAGGGACCTTCCTTCCTTCCTTTTACAAAAGGAAGCTGGGTCAAAGATGAAGGAAAAGCAGTTTAGGCAATTCTCTATCTCCTTACTAAAGTTGGCGGGATAAACTTAATGAACACACCCATTTTTCCAGTAACAACTGAAAGTGTACAAAGCACCTTCTTCGTCTTGAAGATATAGTGCCTGGATTAACTGGGGATAAAGGAAATAAAATTATCTCGATTGACTCACAACAGCATAAACAGGTCTGAAACTGAACAGTGGTGGCATCTCTATATAAGGAAATGAATCATACCTTAAAGCAGCAGTCAAACATAATGGTCATTTACCTCTTTTTCAGCTGGTATTCATAAACATTCTTGTCTCCTAACAGGTTTCTGATGTTGGTGCCTCTATGACTATCCATGCTTTTGGGGCTTACTTTGGATTAGCTGTCGCTCGTGTTCTTTATCGCCCTGGTCTTCGGAACGGCCATGAGAATGATGGCTCAGTCTATCACTCAGACTTGTTTGCAATGATCGGTATGTGTAGACCTTTCAGTCAGCTATAAAACAGAAACACTCTGTAATCAGAGTGACTAACGAGATCTGCTTACACGGGACTTACTTGCCCAAAAATTTATCCTAGAGCTTCAATATATAATGTTTGCATATGTACGCAGGATTTACAGTAATTGACATCCAAGCCAACTTGCATTTGGTAGATGCCATGTTTAACTGAACATGAATGAAAATGAGGCTGTGAGGGATTGATACACAGTCTGTTTAGAATGTTTGACTATTGTGTACCTTGGTATTGTGTCTGTAGGTACTTGTGAACATTCACCATTCCACTCTTCCTGTGTCTTTAGGCACAGTCTACCTGTGGATGTTCTGGCCCAGCTTTAATTCTGCTATTGCTGAACCTGGTGATCCTCAGCTAAGAGCTGTTATCAACACCTATTTCTCTCTGGCTGCTTGTGCTCTTGCTGCCTACGCTACCTCCAGTCTGGTGGAGAAGAAGGGGAAACTTGACATGGTGGGTCATACCAGTCTTTTGTTAATTTTACCAGGTCTCATATTTTAGCAGTCTATGATCCTTATGACTTAGCCTATTGTTTTTTGTGGCACAGGTTCACATTCAGAATGCCACTCTGGCTGGAGGTGTCGCTGTTGGTACCTGCGCTGACATGGACATCCAGCCATTTGGAGCAATGGTGATCGGAATCACTGCAGGCATTATCTCCACCGTTGGATTTAAGTTCCTCACTGTATGAGTATCCTTCATATCCCAGTGATTCTAATATTAGAACTCAGTCACATATTAATCATCTTTTTCTTTTCTCCTCAGCCCATACTCGCCTCTAAACTTGGAATCCAAGACACCTGTGGCGTGCATAACCTCCACGGCATGCCAGGCATCCTAGGGGGCCTTGCCGGTATTGTGGCGGCAGCACTAGGAAAGAAAGACAAGTATCTGGCAGTTCTTTACATTGTGTCTTTAGATCTTCCCTATTATCAGTATGGCAACAAATGGGATTAATATATCTGTGCTTGTTTATCCTAGTGTTACAGCAACTTATCAAGCATGTGGTTTGGCATCATCTCTGGGATTTGCTTTGGTGGGTGGGTTGATCACAGGTAGGTATTAATACAAGGACCATAATATCTGCAAGATATTGTCAAATATAAAAGGGTTTAATTAATCAATTTAAAGGAAAATGCCATTCATGCATACAATGAATATATCTACAGTATTCTTTGAAGAACATTAATCCAATTTCTAAATTAAATCTTTGACATACATTATATATACTGTACACACACACCACATGATATTATGTATGAATGTAAACTGAAAAATGTAAATATATTAAAAGTAAATTGAAAACTGTATAAAGATTTTTCACAACCATGTGAAACCAACATGAATTCAAAAAGTACCTATGTAAGAACTTGCCACATGGATTTTAAACAATTTTTGGACACACTTATTTGTCATTCACCCAATTAGAATTACTCTGTTGTATTACAAAAAAAATTGTACAAAACACAAAGTAAAAAAGTGTTACCTTTTCCAGGCCTGATTATGAAGATTCCATTCTGGGGGCAGCCACCTGATCAAAACTGCTTCGATGACTCAATCTTCTGGGAGGTACGTCAAAAAGATTGATATGTTAATGCTATTTTGTAATGCAAGGACATGGTCACAACTGTTTTTAATTCTTAGGAAAATGTCTTACAGCTGATAAGTTTGACAATTGTGGATGCTTCTGAAATGCAGGTACCTGAGGAAGAAGAGGAAAACGAAGAGCGTTTGACTCACGGCGAATCTTCCAAGAACAAAGCAGAGGCTTGAAGCTCTGCTCAAAACCAGCTCACTTCACAAATCAAGAGAGCCAGTCCAACACTCTTAAAAATAAATGTGCTTCACGATGCCATAGAAGAACCTTTTTATCTAAATGGTTCCATAAAGAACCTTTAACATCTGAAGAACCTTTCTGTTTCACAAAAGGTTCTTTGTGGCAAACGAAGGTTCTTCAGATTATAAAAAGGTAAGAAAGAGATGGTTCTTTAAAGAACCTTTGACTGAATGGTTCTTTATGGAACCAAAATGGTTCTTCTATGGCATCGCTTGAAGAACCTTTTGAAGCACCTTTATTTTTAAGAGTGAGCAACTCAGGGGCTTTACAACATCAGCATCAACTCCGTTCTCTAAAATCCTCAACAGTGAACTCACCATAAGTACTAAGAGATGTCAATTTATTTTTTTCTTTTTGTAATGGATGCTTTTTTTCTAAATACATGTAGCTAAATTAAAAAAAAAAAAACACCTGCAACTTATATTATGACACTGAGAAGTGGCATCTCAAACCTTCTCAAATTTGCCATTGTAAAATGCAATGTAAGAAGGTTAAAAATGATTACCAAAAAGTTACTAAGCTAACTCTTGTAGGTCAGTTTTTGTTGCCGTCTGCTGAACTGCACAGAACTGAATAGTTGCTCACTGTAATGTACCAAAAATCTGAGCCAATGCAAGACGTGTTGCTTAAGTGTCTGTTATCAAAGTAGTTCATTTTACCTTGAATAAGCTTTTTTTATTTTGTACTGACCCAACTTTTATTATCACTAGAGATTTTGACCAATTTTTTTTTTTTTTTTACGGTCATACCTGTTAGTCGACATCCAAAGAGAGATCCTTCAACTTTCTTGCAACAAGTTGCTTATTATTGTGATCAGTAACAGCCCTTTATGCAATGATATATGCAGTATTTTAAGCTATTGTATCCTAAAGAACTAACAAATGTATTGTTTACTTTTATATTTTCACACATTTTCTAATACTTTATTATGAACTCAGGCAAATACAGTGGCCCCAAAAAGTATCTAAAAAGTCACATTTAAAATGTTATATAAAATATTTAAAAAAAGCAATATTGGTATGTATTTAAAAGAAAGATCATAACTAAGCACACTTTTCCAGTTTGTTAGGATAACATTAGTGGAACATGTCATAGTTTATGTGATTATTTTCAGCTGTTGTAGGACACCTGAGTGAACTTGTGAACTTGAGAAGCACTGAAGAACTTCATACTTCCACTAACGGGCCCAGGGACCAACTGATTAAAAGTAATGACATAAATGACTAAGAAATGAAATTAATTCTGAGGAAACACTCTTTCATCATTTGTTTGTCAGTATAGTGGCATTTTGGGGCCACTGTACATTTACATCTTTGAAACTTCATCTTTTTGTCAGGATTATTGTAAAACTGATCTCATACAATTAGCCTTACAATAAAAGCTCATTTACCACATTGCTTGAACGTTCAGCTCATAGTAAAAATAACCAGACGTGATCAGATTGTCTCAGCTTGTACTTTGTAAGACTACTAAATGCCATGTTTTTAATGATAAAAAGGATATAATCCTTGCAGACAGTCTTACTGCAATTTGACTTACTGATTCAACTTTTGTAAATGTATGTGTTCCCATATGCCTCACCTCATCAATTAATTGTATTTGAAAAGTCTGTGAATGTATTAAACTTTTACTTTTATTTCTTAAAACCAGCTATATGGATTATTTTTTGTTAGAATGTACTGAAGGATGTTATGTTAATTTGTGATGCGAGTATAATCAGGTTTTAAATCATTTTTGTTTTTACATTTTTGTGCAACGGCATTTTAGTTGACATCTTGTGGTATGGTATCTAACTATAACAAATAGTATTTAGGCTATGCAGCATTTGCAAGCACATTTTAAAGATTAACTGGACTATTTGGGGGTAGTCATGGCCTAATGGTTAGAGAGTCAGACTTGTGCGGGTTTGGGTGCGGGTGCGGGTGCGGGTTTGAGTCTTGGTACCGGCAGGGATGATAGGTGGGTGGAGCGAATGACCAGCGCTCTTTTAAACCTTCAATACCACGACTGAGGTGAGAACCCCCAACTGCTCCCTGGGCGCCGCAGCAAAAATGGCCACTTTAACCCACTGATGGGTTAAATTCACAAATTCTCAGTATGGGACACCATACTAAGCATGCCCTTTCCTCCTTTTTTTTCCCTTTCCTATTTGTACTTTTAAAAATTATTTTGTTACATGAGACAAAAAACAGACAAAATGATGGTAACAAAAAATGATAAAATGGTAAAAGTAACTGTTCACCATTCAAAAGACCTTAAAGCAAGATTTTAAAATGTATACGATGTTTAACAGGGAGCCAATGCAGTGTTGACAGAACCGGGCTAATATGGTCATACTTCTTGGTTCTAGTAAGAACTCTAGATTCTGCATTTTGAACCAGCTGGAGTTTGTTTATTAATCGTGCAGAGCAGCCACCCGATAAAGCATTACAATAATCTAACATTGAGGTCATGAACGCATTAATTAACATTTCTGCATTTGCCATTGAGAGCATAGGTCGTAAATTTAGACATATTTTTGAGATGGAAAAATTTGGTTTTGAAACGTGGCTTAAACGATTGCTATCAAATAGCACACATAGGTTCCTAACTGATAATGAAGAATTGACAGAGCAGCCATCAAGTGTTAGACAGTACTGTAGGTTACTACATGCAGAGGTTTTTGGTCCTATAATTAACACCTCTGTTTTTTTTCTGAATTTAACAGTAAGAAATTACTAGTCATCCGTTTTTTTATATCAACTATGCATTCCGTTAGTTTTGCAAATTAGTATGTTTCGTCGGGCCACGAAGAAATAGAGTTAAGTATCATCAGTATCACAGTATCAAGTATAAATCACAGTGAAAGTTAACACCATGTTTCCTGATGATATCTCCCAAGGGTAACATGTAGAGCGTGAAAAGTAACGGTCCTAGTACTAAGCCTTGAGGTACTCCATACTGCACTTGTGATTGTATGATACCTCTTCATTTACTGCGATGTCGGTCAGATAAGTATGATTTGAATCATGCCAATGCACTTCCTCTAATGTCAACATAATTTTCTAGTCTATTCAAAAGAATGCTGTGGTCGATAGTGTCAAGTGCAGCGCTAAGATCCAGTCACACTAATAGAGAGATAAAACTACGATCAGATGATAAGAGCAGGTCATTTGTAACTCTGATGAGAGCAGTCTCAGTACTATGATACGGTCTAAATCCTGACTGGAAATCCTCACAGATACCATTTTTCAGTAGGAAGGAACATAGTTGTGATGATATTACCTTTTCTAGTATCTTTGACAGAAAAGGGAGATTCGAGATTGGTCTGTAATTAATAAATTCTTTGGGATCAAGTTGTGGTTTTTAAATGAGAGGCTTAATAACAGCCAGTTTGAAGGTTTTGGGGACATATGACAAATTAATAATATTCAGAAGAGGATCTATGACTTTTAAACCGAGCACCTCTTTTAGTAGCTTAGATGGAATAGGGTCTAATATACATGTTGTTGGTTTAGAATGATTTAACAAGTTTATACAATTCTTCTTTTCCTATAGAAGAGAATGAGTGGAATTGTTCCTCAGGGGATCTATAGTGCACTATCTGATGCAATACTGTGGCTGATGGCTGCATGGTTACAATTTTATCTCTAATAGTATTGATCTTGAAAGTAAAGTAGTTCATATAATGATTAATTAATTAACGAATTTAACTGTATTGAATAAATACTTGGGTTGTGTTTGTTTTCTTCTAAAAAGAGATGACAAGTAATCAGATCTAGCAGTTTTTAAGGCTTTTCTGTAGGATAAAGCACTTTCCCGCCATGCAATACGGGAAAATCCATTCACATAAATTGTCCACATCCAAAGATCCTTCAACTTTCTTGCAACAGTAGTTATCATTGTGATCAGTAACAACCAATGATAAATTAGGTAAAACTATTGTGTCCTGAAAAACTAACAAA
Organism: Sinocyclocheilus grahami; assembly: GCF_001515645.1. NCBI lineage: Eukaryota > Metazoa > Chordata > Actinopteri > Cypriniformes > Cyprinidae > Sinocyclocheilus > Sinocyclocheilus grahami. The sequence continues at coordinate 79,291 of NW_015505996.1, forward strand.
TATATCGTCGACTTATTTTCAGGCAAAAGAGATGTAAAAAATGCAATAATAACAATGCTTTCAGTGACCGTGCTGGGGAAGCTGTCCAACATTTAGTAACATTTAGTCGTGGCCGCCCTCTGTAGGAAAAATTATGTATTACAGAGGAATTATTCCCTCTTTTTTTATTATGTTGTGCTTGCTACATTACAACCAATGAAACGTTTATTTTTATTTTTATATATAATCTATGGGTATAGTTACTTTAGATAAGCACAGACAAAAGCTGTCTGCGACGAGACAGATTACAGTTTATTTTCTCACTCTCCTGTGGCAAAAGAAAAAGATACATAACAACATGCGCAGCACGTATTTCACCTGAAGAAAATACATATTCAAATGTATTTCAGTAAATAAGATGTCAATTCAGATGTAAATGAAGCCAAAACCACATTTATTTTTCATTATTTAAAAAGTTATGCAAGTTAAATAACTTAATCACTATGATGTCAAGGATTTTTTTTCTCATATAAAATTGGCAATTCGCTAGATTAATGCATACAAATTATTTTTGTTAAATCAATAATGTACCGATCAATAGCTGTATTGGCCCAGTCTCACCAGCGCTTAGAAAAGCAACAGCTATCATGTGACGCTGTCTACTTAACAAATGTATACCTGAATAATGATACTGAGAAACTTTAATATTCAGTACACACATGAATCAGGAGATTTTATTGATTTATTTTTTGGTTGCGTCGGTCACGCGCCTGCGCTGTTAAACAGTACCCGGATAATGTAGGTTGTATGACGTAAACAAGATGGCTGCGCAGTGGTGTTTATCTTTATTGATTCAGACGCACTGATCACAGAAATGAAAAAGAGTCATTTATATTCCACGCAGTTTATTTCCACCACGGATTATATTCATATCGGGCTATTCCTCTGATTCTTCCGATTTCTGTTGTGGTCGGAAGGACCACATTTCGAAGACAATTTAATATAAACATGGTAAACTGCTTAACGTTACATTAAAATCAGCGCTCTCGTCAAACCTTCAGATCAAGCTGTAAATCTTCACAAACTTTAGTTTCCAAAAAAATTGTATAGGGATAAAGTGTAACGTATTTGTGAAGTAAATGAGTCGTTGGCTATAGAATGACTACACATACAGGTCATGACTTACCTTGACTGCACTGAAGCTGCTCTTCTTGCCTTCGATTCTCATAAAGAACACAGTCCATGTTTTGAACATTTCTGGATGCTGAGGTTTTAGTTGTTATTTTTCAGTCTGCCAAAGTGGACACCGTGGAGAGAAGTGAGTCGAGTACAAAAAGCAGAAGTAGTTCTCACAGCAGAGGTGAGGTTCTGTGTTAGGAAAGGAAATGTGGAGAACAGAATCACTAACCCTGATCGGCCAAACATGCGGAGATGATTTTGCTCACACATATGCTGTATGTATTGACAGGAAGAGAAAACCGGAAACGAGCAAGAAGCCGAAGCCGATCATCATCATCTTCCTCCTCATCATCCTCTTCTTCACAGTCTTCATCCAGCAGTTCTTCATCACATAGTAACTCCAGCTCCAGTAGCTCAGGTAAGTTCAATAAAAATGATTTATTACATTTATTTTCAAATAAAAAAATGACGTATATCGTCTGAAAGGACCATTTTTGCAGGTGTAAAACATCACGTGCCTTATTAACAGGAAAGAAGAAATTGAAATAAAAAAGATTAGTGATGCAGCAGATCAATGTGCTTTGTGCTTTCACTGCTAGATTCTTGCAAAAAACAAAGAAAGTCTTCGAAGAAAAGGAAAGATACACATGGCAAAAAGGTACCTGGCTCTTTTTAAAATTCCAGTTGACATTGTTTATGTAGAACACAAAATCAAGAAGTTTTAAATCATTTTTACGCAGCTCTTGACACTGAGGTGACCAAGGGCGTCAAACTCAAAAATACAAATATTCATTTTTGACTGAACTATTCCAATAAGAAGCTTGTTTATTGTGCCTTTAAAAAAAAACAAAAAAAAACTGTTACATGTAAATTCATTAACTGTTGGTTTGGAATACATTTGCACTTATCTGTTTTAACTATTGTTATTATAGAAAGGAAAAAAAGAGAAGACGCGTAAGCGGAAGAAGGAAAAGGGACACAAAGGGCAGGAAGACAGCTCTGGACCTGTTCAAATTTCAAAGGTACTTTTTTCAACTCAACTCGAAACTTCATAGCTGGCTTCATAGTAGTCGCTTTTATTTTTATTTCGATTAAATGCATTATTATTGCGAAGTTTAGTGATATAACAGAATGTCTGTCTTCCCCAGTATCTTAAGGAAAAGAAGAAAACTGGCAAGTACAGTATGATTTCAGGGAAAAAGATTAAAATGAAAGTGAAAAAATCAAAGAAGGACAAGCAGGTGAGTTTTTCATTGTGCAGATTGCACATAAATACACTGGAGAAAAACAACAAATTAACCATTTGATTTTATAATAAAAGCATGGAATTTCCCTCTGCTGCTTTTATTTATTTTTTTATGATGGCTGCTGGTGAAAATAGTGTTAAATCAGATTAACTATAGTCAGGTTTTGCACAGATCTTTTATTGACTTACCTTTTTTTTTTTTTTTTTTTTTTTTACAGAGGGACAAAAACAGAGCAGAACTGCTGGAGTTCTTAAACTCCACTTTCTGATTCAGTTCATCATTCACCTGGCCGCCACTCAGGGAAAGACCATCTTCAACTAATAATGGGTTTGCCTGATGTTATACATTGACAGTTCCTTACCATAAACTATGTGGATGGTTGCCCTCTTTTTTTTTTTTTATTCCAGACTGTGTCCTGAAATACTTATTTTATGTCTGATCCTATGAGAATTGTAGCTTGGATGTAACATTGTTACATGTTACTGAAATTGTCAGAATTTTTTTTTTTTTAATGCAAACCTCAAGTTCATATTAACAGTTAAACAGTTTGTACAGTTTGTCACCGGGGACATGAAGGTTGTATATCTAAAAAAAACAATTCAAATTTGAAACAACATTGTAGTCATGTTGGTTCCAGTGGTGTGTTTCTTGTTATCCCATGATAATCCGTGTATTTATTGTGTTGAGCCAAATGCAGAAGCACCACTAGCTTGTAGTTGAAAGCTTATGATCTGCCTTTGTGAGACACGTCCATCTGACCGTACTGATAACAATACTTTTAAATAAATTTCCAGTTTGTGTCCTTTATTTTTTTTAGTGTTTTAAAAACAACCCAGGCTCATGGAAATGCATGCCTCTAGATACATTTCTGCAACATCGTTTTTACGTACCTTACTGAACGTTTGAAAGTGAAGTGTCCAGTAAGTGGGGCTAAAACACGGGTTCAACACGTGACCCTGGCACGTTTTTATTACATTGATATAGGCATGTGTTGCTGTGTTTTTATCATGTTGCTTCAGGTGCGTAGTGCAATTATTAAAATATCCGGGGAGTGTCGCTAAATGTTAATGCTCTGTTGTGTTATCCTCTACAGTACACCAAACCCAACCCTAAACATACCCGATAGTATTAACAAATGCAAAACTGATATAAAAACGCATTTGTTGATGCAATCGTGCCATCTGAACTTCTTTTTATGCAGGTTTGAACCTTTTTTTTTTTTCTTTGAGAATTGAGATTCGTACCTGAGCTCTTTACCTCTCAAGTGCGACGCCATACTGCGTGAGCTATACCGAACAAACCTACCGAATATGTAAACCCATGTATGAAGCTGGATATGTGATGCTAATGGTCAAAAGTATCAGTTTTCAAATCTCGCAGCATGTTAAAATAGTTTTGAAGTCATAACATAATATTCTTGTGTGAAAATTAGGCTTTATTGATTGAAACTGTGGACCTGTAAATCGTACTTTGTGTGAAAAGGAATAAAAGAGGTCAGAATTTTAGGTTTTTCCTTCCGGTTTTAAAAAAAAATCTCCATCCACATGAAAACGCATGCTGTGAAGCACTGTCAAGAGCATGCCAAACCAACAGGTGGTGATATAATCTCAACCGTAAAGCCATGTTGGCCAATCAGAAGCCTGAAAAAGTTTCCAGTAGGCGGAGATAACAGCGCAGGCTCCGACGTCACAAGCCAAAAACTCTGGTTTCGCTGTCTACACGTAACACTGCAACCGGAGTTTTTGAAAATCTTCACCCTGGCAGGCGTTTTCAAAAATGTTCGGTTTCAGTGAACCGGTGCTGCGTTTGCGTGTGGACGAACGGCCTAACCGCGTAGAAAAAGCTGTGGTTTAAAAAATAACCGTGTTTGTGTGGACAGGGCCTTACTGCCTCTAGTGTTCATTTCAACTGGAAACTGCAGTGATTCGTACATATAGCCTACAGGTACATTGTTTTTCAGTTTTGCAGAAATTTATATAGAGACACGCATTTCCAATGAGCCTGGGTAGCTCAAAAAGGCTTTGATACCACATACATCATAAACATTTGTTAGAAATTGGTTAGAGTGGCATGGTTTCTAACAGAAAACACAAAATCCTTTATAGAGTTGGGGAAGTTTTTTTTTAAGGTAGGCCTATACTTATTTTCCACAGGGTTTATTACTTCATGAATAATAAATATTAATCTGCAGCCTAGCCCTATACAATTTCAGTACCTCTGCAAAATAGCATACAGTTTTTGCTATATCTTTTAACTACATTCGTGTTCTGAGGATAAATTCTTGAAAATATTTGTGAACGCTTTGGCTATACTTTGACAGCTCCTGTAACAATGCAATTTAAAACCCTATGACATCCAAAAATTTGGAAATGCCTATGTGTATTCAATATTTTTGTGGAAAGAGAAAAAATGGTGAAAACTTTTTGGAGTACACTAGAATGGCCTCATAACTAATAAACCTTAACCGAAAGCTACAAAACTGCAGATGCAGTTTTATAAGGAACATTCCTATGAGCAAGGAAAGGTTGGTCTTTTATTCTTTAGAAAGAACATGAGAGCTAAAATGACTTTTACAATAATCAGAAATGGGTATCGGACAGAGATGAGGCATTTGTTATAAAATGCAGGATACCATGTCACTGTCTCAGAATCACAAACTCTAGAAGCAAACGTTCATCATTTTTTTATTTTTTAGCTCAATGAAATTAAAACGTTTATTGATTTTATACATTTGATTGTAACTCAACTGACAAAGGAAATCAATAAAGTTACTTTAAATGTTTTGCAAACAGCTCATCACTTACACACTTGCACATACATTGACAACAAGCAAAAAAATGGGGCAATATTACAAAAGTTGACCTGCACTGGAATATTTTATTATTATTATTACATTTTATATCAATTGTAAAACAGAAGGGCCATTAAAAGCCCTATTTTCCCAAAGTCCACAGGTTAAATTAGGCAACTGTATTTGTCATATATTTGACAAATACAGTTTGTCATACAAATTGAATCTGATGATGAGTGATCAGGCAAATATCTGGTTTCCTGTTTTAGGAATTTTCTGCATATATGCACATTGTCAAAAATGAAAGGCGTGGATCCAACATGTTCTCACTCCCGACTCGTCACATATTGATGCTTGGTCAGGACCATATAAAAAGCCACCATTATGTTTATATTTTAAATAAACAACGAATTGAAGTAGAAATATTATTATGTCATTGTAACTTTATAATTAGTGTAATTTTAACAAATCAGTCAATTTTAACCTTCAATATTATTGTAATGTAGTACCAACTAACTCTCGTGTATATTTTACAGCATTAATTGAGAGATTTTTTTCCTTGAGAAAATTTGGTATGCACTGTACCTGATATTTATCTAAAATAATCGATATCGAATCGCAAGCTTATGAATGAGAATCGAATCGAATCGTGAAATTTGTGTCAAAACCCAGCCCTAGTGGAAACATGCTTTGGCACTGTTTTTCTGCTAAGGGTACAGGACGACTTCACCGCATTGAGGGGCAAATGGACGGGGCCATGTGCTGTAAAATCTTGGACGAGAACCTCCTTCCCTCAGCCAGAACACTGAAGATGGGTCATGGATGGGTCTTCCAGCATGACAATGACCCAAAACATACCACCAAGGCAACAAAGGAGTGGCTCAAGAAGAAGCACATTAAATTGACCTATTATGCCCCTTTTTACAATATGTAATATAAGTCTCTGGTGTCCACAGAATGTGTCTGTGAAGTTTCAGCTCAAAATACTCCACGGATCATTTATTATATCATTTTGAAAATGCCTATTTTAAGTGGAAGCAGAAACGCGCTGTTCTACGGGCCTGTGTCTTTAAATGCAAATGAGCTGCTGCTCCCCGCCACCTTTTCCAGAATAGAGCTGTGCCATTACAGCTTGTATCATAACATCTGTTTTGGTTCTGATTATCATGTTTATCACGCTGAAATCATGCGTTTTAAACCATATGAGTTTAAACTTCAGATGTAAGGTTTTCTGAGTGCACACATCCGAAGCACATGGACAGAAAGCTGCTGTCACAGCATGCGAGTACTAAGTTTAAAACACACGAGTTACAAAAACAGTCGGTTATATATGTCTGTGAAGGTAAACAGCTGGGAAATAAATTGCATGTTTATTTTAGATCTGTGTGGCAGCAGCAATATACAGTAGCCTACATAAATCAATAAATCCACTGCTCTCTTGTCTCCTCTGAGGCTGGGACTCTAAATAGTGTTCTGTGCTCGTCTGTGCAGCCAAAGACAGAACAGTTAGCATGTTTTGCTCAAACTTTCTCCATGGCATTAGAACTAGTACACCGTTGTTGCTTGCGAAATCAAAATGATGGCACCGTGGGTGGAAACTCTTACAGATAAAGGGGTGGTAATATTGTAATGAGATCCCTTTGCCACGTCACCAATGGAGCGAAATCAGACGCGCTCGTTTTCTCAGACGCTTGCAGAAAAAGGCTTACCAAAACAAAGTTACTGGGTTAATCTTTTTCACGTTTCCTTGGTTGGTAGATGCACCGGGGACCTGAGTATAGCACTTAAAACCTGGAAAAGTCAGATTTTCATGATATGTCACATTTAAGGTTATGGAGTGGCCTAGTCAGCCTCCAGACCTCAATCCTGTAGAAAATCTGTGAAGGGAGCTGAAACTTCGAGTTGTCAAATGACAGCCAAGAAACCTTAAGGATTTAGAGAGGATCTGTAAAGAGGAGTGGATCAAAATCCCTCCTGAGATGTGTGCAAACCTGGTGACCAACTACAAAAAACGTCTTGCCTCTGTGCTTGCCAACAAGGGTTTCTGCACCAAGTACGACGTCATGTTCTGCTTGGGGATCAAATACTTATTCCACTCACTGAAATGCAAATCAATTTCTAACCTTTATATAATATGTTTTTTTTCTGGATTTTTTGGTTGGTATTCTGTCTCTATACGTTAAAATAAACCTACCATAAAAATTACAGACCCTTCATTTCTTTGCAAGTGGGCAAACTTACAAAATCAGCAGGGGATCAAATAAATATTTTGCCCACTGTATATGCAATAATGGCAATATTATTATCCAATATATAATTTAATCACAATGATAAAATTCCCAGTGCCTTTCGCGTCGGCATACTGACGCCAAGGTTTTCTTATTTAAAGCAATGGAGGACCCTGTGCGTCAAAAAGTGATGCCAAAGGGTCCTGACCAAGCGTCAATATGTGACGAGTTGGGAGTGTAGACCTAGTCCTTGTAGCAAATTTATTTATTTGCTTTGCAAAGACTTAAGTTTTATTTCCCAACATCAACATACCTCTTACCTCCATATTTCTGGAAATATAAATACACTGACAGTGAAGGTGATGCTGGGAATATCAGGCAGTCATTGACTGGACCAGATCCTGCTGAATCCCACTCCCAGACACTCAAGCATTCCCATTGATTCCCTTGTGCCGAAACTCCGGCATGCTCCACACACGCTGCGCTTTCTCCGTTGTCTGACCAAGACCCTTCTCAACATCCCCACACACAGTCTTGACATCTACTCCATCTTCCTCCGAGCCGTAACTGTTTGATTTCAGTCCCAAGGTGCTGCCGAAAGGGTTGATCCGTACGCGAGACTTGAAGCCCATCAGCGACAGGCTTACGGAGCGTCTGTTGTTCCACTGGTGGGTCAGACGCTGCGCCTCCTGCTCCTCATGAACACGCTCGAGTGTTTCCACAAGCACAGAGCGGAAGAGTCCGGAAACCTCCTGCACCTCAGGCTCATTCTCCATCAGCACCTGCCGAAACCTTTGAAGAGAGGAGAGAGAGTGGAGAGTTTTGCATAACACTTTTGTCAAAGGAGTATCGGATTAAATCAAAGTTTAATTCATTACTTGTACTAGGCCTATTACTAACTTTCAGAAAGCAAAACGTCCCGTCCATTCAAGGCATTTATTGTAACAAAGCTGCAACAATGACTCATTCTAAAAATGTAACCTGCTGAAATAATATTATTGTTTATGAGCTGCTTTCTTGTGAGTGTAATAGGTCAAAATGACGAAGAAACGTGCCAAATGATGTGCCCTGCATCTCTACAAGCATCACATGGAAGACTGTTTCTACTCGGGTGATTGTATTTAAAACAAGAAATAAATTCCCATTACAAATGAAAAAGTCACAGTTATGGGAAACAAAGGTGGGGTACATTGTAGAATCTGAGGGGCATGTTGTAACATGATCTTATGACCACTATGATCTTATAGCCCGCTATTATTAAACTGTGCTATGACATTAGTGATGTCCTTTACACTATTTACTATTTACAACGCATTGTTACAACGTTCCCCATCTGCGCAACTGGAATTTAAAACTTACAAGACGCAAAGTCACAACTGCAAACTTTAAATTCACATTTAGAGATAGAAAAATCACACCTTGACAATATAAAGGCGCAAATGTTAGATATAAAGGCACATTGTGAGATACAAAGTCATAATTGCAAGAAACAATCACAATTGTGAGATTTAAAGTCACATTGAGAGACATAAAGTCACAATTGGAAGCTATAAAGGCACACTGTACGCTATAGAATTACGGAATTACGAGAAACAGTCACCCTTGCCAGATTTCAAGTCACAGTGAAAGATAAAGTCACAATTACAAGAAACAAAGTCACAATTGTGAGATTTTAAAGTCGCACTGAAAGATATAAAGTCACAATTGGAAGCTATAAAGGCACATTGTGAAATATAAAGAAGAAATTACATCTGTGAGATTTAAAGTCACATTGAGAAAAATAGAGTTGCAATTGTAAGATGTTAAGCCACAGTTACAAGAAATAAAGTCACCCTTGCAAGAGCTGAAGTCACACTGAGGGAAATCAAGTTGCAACTGCAAGATATACTAACTGCAAGTCGCAATTCCAAGAAATAGAGTCACAGTTGCAATATTTAGTGTTACTGAGAGATATAAATAGTGAGATTGAATCATAAATTCTCAAGTGTGAGGTATGAAGTTGCAATTACAAGAAACAAAGTCACACTGAGAAATATAAAGTCACAACTGGAATATATTAAGGCACATTGTGAGACATAAAGTCAGAATGACAAGAAACAGTGTCACACTAGATAAAGTTGCAATTAACTTCCCAATGTTAGAATCCTTTAAGTAAATGTTATTACTCAATTAAAATAACCAATCATAACTGAGGTTATTTACATACGTACAGTGTCAAATATTAACCACTGCATCATTTATTGTAAAAAGTGGAAAACTGTCATGTTTAGGCTAAGTGGACCTCAAGGAAAAATTAATGATTACTAATAACACCAGCATTCAACAGCCATTTTCAGACAGCTTTTTTGGTCGTGTGTCTGTTTTAATAACCCATTTAAAAAGATTTTACACAACACAAAAACATCCGCCTCTCTTTCCCAGGTGAACTGTGGCCTGTGGTCCCTATGAGAGCAAAACATAAGCACTTGACTCATCAGAGTAAAAGCAGCCTCTCAGGACCCGTGCGCTCTTGCTCCACAGACGAAGATGTTCTTAGGGAGTCTTAAAATAGGTTACCAAGCTAGGTTCTTATCTTTCCAATTAAATCAACAAATCAGTGTTGTCTCAATCTTACTTCTCCTTCTTTGTTTAATCAATACAATCCTCTTAAAACTCTCACTTTTTTAACTAGTCCCCGTGGGAAGGACTAGATCATCCTTCTTCTCTTCTTTCAAAAAAAAAAGATTCTCTCTGACAAGGATGTAAGAATTTCACTCAAAAATTCTGTCAGTATTTATTCACTGCCATGTGCAATTTTTTTTTCTCTGTGAAACACACACATCAAAAATCTTCAGTTCAGTGACCACAGGCAGACAAACACCACAAAGTACAAAAAAAGCACCATAAAAGTAGCTAATGTAATTTGTGCAGTATATTCCAAGTTGTTTGAAGCCATACAATAATTTTACTGAGGAATCAGTGCTATTTTCGTATCACTTAGATACTGTTATAGTTTTATATTTTCAATCAGGTTTTATTTTTATATTTTCATTTTAATTTTAGCTCAAATTTTAGCAATGTTGGTATGTTTTTGTCATTTTTAGAAGTAGTTTTATGTGCCTATAGTTGTATTATTTTTTCTTTAGTTTTAGTTATTTTAGTATATATATGAACGTTTTTTAGTTTTAGTTAACTAAATTAACCCGATGAGGAACCGACTGAAATGACTAGATATTTCAGACTGTTCCTCACGCAAACATGCTGTATTTTGTTGGAAGACTTGGAATAAAAAACACAGAATACAGTGCTTTCATAATATCTTTCTTTCCTTTTTAATGCTTGACAGCCCATGATTCCTAAGAATTGTTATTGAATGGGCAAAAATATGTGTGAAATTTCTTTATTTTGTGTGAGTGTGTGTGTGTTCTCCATAGGATAAAAAATAACAGCATACAGTTTGTAATGACATGAAGATAAGTAAATAATGAGTAAGTAATAATAGTTCACCCAAAAAATTTTAATTATGGGATTATTTACTCACCATCATGTCATTACAAACATACATATCTTTCTTCTGAAGAAAACAAATGTATTTATATAAGTGTGTTGGTAACCAAACCATTACCAATGAATTCCATTGGAAGGGAAAAAAATATCAAATGATCTTGTTTTATGTTACACAGAAGAAAAAAATATATAGTTTTGCAACAACATGAGGGTGAGTATATGATAGGAAATTTGGGGTGAACTGGTGTTGGTTATCATGAGGGGGCTGAACAAATCAGTTGCTCTGCAGTTGCTACCTGAACAAAAATGAACAGCATCTGTTTGGGCTGAATCTGTCAGGTGCGCATCCCGTGAGGCATGTGTGCGATTTACAATTATCACTTCAGCAGGTTAGAGCTGCTTAGTTCACCTACAGAAAAAACATGGCTGTGTTTGTGTGTTTCTTAGTAGTGACATCACAAAGACGGCTTAGTAAACTAATTACCCAGATCGGCCTCTCCTGAACCTGTGGTGACGAACATCCTCATGCTGAAAACAAAACGTGCAATGAGGAGCACCCAACGAATGTCTCCTTTACCACATCTGCCTTACCTTTGTATTACAGATCCGCAGTATGATGGTGGTACTTTGCTACACAGGTCCTCAAGGCCGAGTCTCTCTCCTTGGCTGATGTCAAATGAGCTGTGTGGTGTGCTCATGAGCCAGCTGTAGTCCACGCCGCTCTTCAGCCTCCGATACTCATCGTCTCGCTCCCGCTGCTGTCTCTCGACCTCCTTCATCTGCCAGCTCAGCTCCAGCATCAGGGTGTCCGTAACCACTTCAGACGGCTCACGTCTTGGGCTCCGATAGTACGGCTCGTTCCAGCTGAACCACGACATGCTCGATGCTGTCACCGGCCCTCTGCTGCTCACCTTGAATTTGACCTGTTAGAGATGCAGTAAAAGCCATCATAGATGCGCAAAACAAAAAGCAATTTAAACAAATGTTGGGTGTGCAATGGATGATGGATCTTGGGATTTGTTTTTGTAGATTGAATGCCTTTTCTTATTAATTTCACCTTGAAATTTGGCATAAAGTGCTTGTGCACAAAATTCTGTGATCATCTGCCAACAGTTTTGGGTCCTATTGACTTCCAAGGTATTTGAGTACTATGGATCCAATGGAACCCGAAATGGTTTGGTGAATATATTCACTTGCAGCAGTGCCATAGAAGAACCAAACATTTCCTAAAAGAACCACTTAGTGTAAAGAACATTTTCCTAATCTAATGAACCTTTATAGGTTTAAAGATTATATAGATTAAAGATTATAAAGAACCTTCTGTACAATGAAAATGTTCCATGGATGTTGAAGGTTCTTCGTGGTACCATATAGATGCCAATTATTTTTAAAAGTGTTCTTTAAAATATCTTATAGACTGTGTTTCACAGAAAAAAAAAACCAAGGCAGTGGCTATTTGCACTAATTGTAAATAGCGATAGAGGCTATTTACACTAAGTGAAAATAACATATTTTCTTAGTGATAGATGCTATTTTCATTAAGTGCAAATAGCAATGGATTCTATTTACACAGTTAAAATAGCAGGATTTTCTGCTATTTATACTACTTATTAACAAATAGTGGCAATTATCTGCACCTCATTATTACTATAAAACAGTATGCAGTAATAACGTATTGAGTGCAAATTATAATTTTAATTCAAATTATTAAATGGATGCCACCTTATTGGGACAATAAAGCCCTCCCTACACCTACCCTAATCCTACCCAATACTTTATTTTCAACTTTTTGATTATTTCCTTCATGTTTATTGAAAATAAATGCCTTTCAGATGTGATCTGAGATTTGAAAAGGGAGAAAAAAAAATCGGTAAAAGGTGAACTCGGGTCGATCGTGTCAAGACTAAAGGTACGCGCTTTACTATCTACACCATTGAAGCTGATGGTTATTGGCCGTCTTTTATAGTGTTGACCATCCCTATCACACGTTTGTGGGTGGAGCTAGTGTAAGTAGCCTCTGCCAACAAAGCGGGCTGTTTGCACTTAGTGTAAATAGACGCTCCGAAAAAGATAAAGTCATGGTTTAGAATGACATGGGGGTGAGTAAACGACAAAATAATTTTGTCTATTTTGGGAGTGTCCCTTTAAGGTTATAGCCTACTCATTTGCAACATCATATTGTTGTTGGGGATTAATGATACCAAGCCTAAACCTCAAAGCACAGATGCTCTTTAACACCTGACAGACATCACAGCACTGAGCTCTCGGCTCATTTCCAAAACGGAATCTGTTCTGATGTGAATTTGTGAAGGACGCTGACCTATATTTTGACCAAACATGGTAACCATAACTGCTTATCATACAAAAGTAAACATACATCCTTAAATTCAAACACTGAAATTCATTGATATTACCATGTATCTATGATCTAACTCTATTCAAAATTGTTAGTATGATAAAGAAAACTGGAACAAGTATCTCTTGAATTTTAATTATTTTCATGCTCTTGGGAGCCTGCATAATATAATATAATATAGATAGCCTGAGTCATTTTTTTCACTTTGCGTATTTTGTTTATGGTTTTCAAGGATGAGGGCATGTCACACAACCTGTCCATAGTATCTATTTGGCTAGATTCCACAAAGTGATTTTACGCCAAAATACTGACGGACAACCTAAAAGTGTTTCTCACTTTTAAAAGTTGAAAAGCCTATTTAGTTTCTGTTCTACCTGCAGACAAGTTAGTTGCATTTTATTAGTTGCATTTAACCATGCCACTACACACACACACAGGTTCAGGTTTTCAATTATTTTTACTCTAAACCGGTCTCTAGTAAATTTCACAAATAATTCCAAAGAAACACTGTAACATATTGTTACAGTGGAACGACTTTACATGTATTTTCTTGTAAAATGTACTTTAATAACCATTGTTTTACTAACAAATTAGATTTATTTATTTACTAATTTATTTAAAAAATTTTTGTATCAGACCATTTTTGGGTCATGGTCCACCAGTCCAGAACCACTTTTGCTAAAAAAAAAGAAAAAGAAAAGAGCATAATTTCTTAAATTACTAATTTGAATGTCACATTTGGGTTCACTGTCCTGTGATAATGAGTATACAGAATAAAGAGCAGTTAAAATAGATAGTTTACCCAAAAATGAAATGTTTTTCAAAACCTGTATGATTGACTTTCTTTTGAACACAAAAAAAAGATATTTTGAGAAATGTCTCATTGTTTGTCCATTCAAAGAAAGTCAAGCTTTTGCTGTACACATGCCATACATAAACCTGCCTCAAATGGAAGACCAGATCAGAATTAAAGTGCAACACTTAAAATTTCTGAATATGTCCAATATTTTAGGTACATTCATTTAGAGACAATAGCCATTTCACTACTTAAAATTTGACCAAAGCAGTATTGTTATTAAGGAAATGTATGATTTTATCCATCAAGAAGAGACTATTTTGCCTTGAACACTACTGACAAACATTACTAAAAGTAATATGCTCAATGTCCACCTGTTTAAATCACTGCCGGTGATTCTCAAAATACAAAGTTTGACTTCTCAAAACGTGCTGAATTTGTTAGTCTTGTGTTTTTCTCAATATTGTTGTCCATCCACCCACTCCTCCCCCATTCTCTTTTGCTATCTCCTCTTTATTCTTTCCTCATTTGCTCAATCTCCTTACCTTTAGAAGTGATCCGGTTGTCTTGTAGGGCTTGTAGATGTGTAATGGCCCAGGTCACATTTCCTCTTTGAGATTGCTCTGAAGTGCCTTTCTGTTTGCGGTTGCTATAGCAATGCTCCCCAAGCCTATTCTACCACATGTATCATCAGCTGAAAGGCAGATGGGATGGGAGGGCAGAAGAGCGGGGGAGGACGGGTCATGCGCTGCATAAACAGATTACGAGCATGTGTGGGCTATGAGGTCATGTGACTAAGACGAGTTATCTGGTACAAGGTTAACGTTGAGGCTTTATTTTCTTTTCCCCCAATTAAAGCTTTAAGGGGTCATATGATGCGATTTCAATTTTTCCTTTCTCTTTGAAGTGTTACAAGCTCTTGGTGCATAAAGAAGATCTGTAAAGTTGCAAAGACTGAAGTCTCAAATCCAAAGAGATATTCCATCATAATATGGTAAGGGGCGTAACATTTCAGTCACACGCTTGAGGTATTCGGCCAATCACAACGCACTGGATAGCTGGCCAATCAGAGCACACCTCGCTTTTTCAGACCGATGAACTTTGTAAAAATCGACGCGTTTCAGAAAGGCGGGGCATATAGGAGAAACAATAATGTACAGTATGTGGAAAATAATGTGTTTTTTGAACTTTAAACCACATAAACACATTTCATTACACCAAAAACACAAAAATAATGTTCTTTTTAATAACATCATATGACCCCTTTAAAAATCTCATGATCATATTTTCCAGCATGATTTGAGGATCTTTCAGAAGTCATAAGCTTCTCAGTGCAAGCGAGGAAATCTGACCTTTTGCTCAAAGAGCTCACATGCTGATTGCCAGAAATTTGATTAGTGGTCTAGAAATCAGGGGCGTAATTTCCACTGGGGACAGGGGGGACATGTCCCCCCCACTTTTCAAAATCACGTTTGTGTCCCCCCCACTTTTTAAATTCGTTTGTTATGATTTTTTTAACCACATGCCGTCATTGCCACGGAGGAGCAGAACTGAGCAGGGCACAGACACGCGCGTCCGCGTCCAGGAACATAGTCGCGTGCACACTCTGGTTGCGGCACAGTCAGCGATGAAACACCAGAAGCAGCAACAGATGACTTTAATGTCATCATGGATGAAAAGAAAGAAAGAAAGAAAGGATTTGTGAGTTGGTTGATTCAGTAAATTAGCTCAGGTCAGGATAATCATATTTTCTGTCTACACCTGTTGATGTTAGCCTACGTTGACTAAGCTAACTTTAACATACACTGTTGCTAGGTAACAGACTGTTGTTAGCTAAATATTTAATGTAGAACAGTGGTTCCTTTCAGTCAGTCACGTTCGACGTTACATCAGTCGTGACTGACGAATTGGGATCTCGCCCGAGAGCCCAATCACCTTCGAGTGTTAACTAAACAAGCCAATGACAGTTGGCGTGCGTGCAAACGCACATCAGCTTTTCGCTTCGGAGCCGAGCCTTCTAGCAAGACTTAATCTCCGCGAGTGTCTACGAGACAGCCTTAGCGTTGGTGTCACGGCGCGTCAGCGGGGGTTGCCATCCAGTGCTGCTTCTCGTCGGCGTGTTGCAGCTTCCCATTCTGCGGTCTCGCCGCGACCTCCCCTGGGCGCTTCTGCACTCTCTCTAAAAGAGTGTTTTCCAAAAAAAAAAAAAAAAACCCTAAAAGAGCAATATCTAAAAGAGCTCCACGAGCGACGGGCATCTTTTTAAAGATGGCTTCCCGCTCGTGCGTTTCTGGATATGGTCGTTTCCTGGCTTCATCTGACGGTCATGATCGCTGTATCTCGTGCTTGGGCTTTCAGCAGGCTGAAGCAGCGCTCATGGATGAGTCAGGTTCTCAGTGCGGGAACATGACCATCGCGATGTTGCGGTCCAGATACCACCTCATTAAACGGGGGGGTATCCCCCTTGCCATGCCCCGTTCTAGCTCCTCCGGTTCTCTGAGGGCTACTTCTCTGTGCGTCTCCGCGGGCCTCTCATTCCTCCAGCACATCGCACCACCTGGTGTTCCCGAACGAGCTTGCTGGATCCTCGGACAGGGCGGGGCCCAGCATCTCGTGCGGAGCACAGGCGGATTACAGGACCTCGCACTTAGGGCGACGTGGGTCAGGCGATGTCCACACTGGTGGTCCAGGAGCGCCACCTATGGCTGACCTTGGCGGATATGAGGGAGGCCGACAAGCATCGCTTCCTGGACTCCCCGATCCCCCAGGCCGGCCTATTCGGCGAAGCGGTGGAGGGCTTTGCCCAACAGTTCTCCGCCGCAAAGAAGCAGACGGAGACCTGCCCCGGCGGTCTGCTGCTGTCTCCACCCCACCGTCGGCTGCAGCCCCTCTGTCTGCTCGTCGCCAAGGGCGCCCTCCTGCGGCCTCCACCTCCGCTCCACCTCGGCCACAGCAGCAGCCTTCACAACGGCTGCAGCGTGGAGCTGGCCGCAGGAAAGTGGCGCAGCCCGCCTCCGCCTCCGCCTCTGCCAAGCCCGTGAAGCGCCAGGGCAGGCGGCGTCCCTGAGACGGGCGACCCGGAGTCCTTGGATCCTGCTCTTCAGGAGGTGGTGACCGCACCACTCCTTCCCCAGGAGGAGGGCCGAGTGGAGAATCCTTTGTTCACGAGCCCACTGCCCAGCCGTGGAGCCAGGTAAGTGGTGCACCGCGCACTCAGACCCAACTCTGGGACGCACTGCCTCTGGGGTTGGGTCCCTGTGTTCCACTTCGCTGCCCCACTGTGAGTACGTCGGTGGTTTCCCTAGTCCTGCTTGTTCGGTCGCTGGGGGCCTGGCTAGCGCTCCCCAGGCCGTCTCGCTGGCTCGTGAGAACCATCAGACTCGGCTATGCGATTAAATTTGCCCGGCGCCCTCCCAAGTTCAGGGGCATTCGGTTCACCTCTGTGCTGGACAGAGATGCTCCTGTCTTGCGTGCAGAGATCGCGGTCCTGCTGGCGAAGGTCGCGATACAGCCAGTCCCTCCAGCCGAGATGAGGTCAGGGTTTTACAGCCCATACTTCATCGTACCCAAGAAAGGCGGTGGGTTATGACCAATCCTGGACCTGCGCGGATGTTGATGCAGAAACGCATCTTTCAATGTGTCCGTCCTTTCGATTGGTTCGCAGCAATTGACCTCAAGGATGCGTACTTTCATGTCTCGACTCTCCCTCGACACAGGCCGTTTCTCCACTTTGCGTTCGAAGGGCGAACATATCAGTACAAGGTTCTCCCCTTCGGGCTATCCCTGTCGCCTCGTGTCTTCACCAAGGTCGTGGAGGCAGCCCTTGTTCCATTGAGGGAAGCTGGCATTCGCGTTCTCAACTACCTCGACGACTGGCTCATACTGGCCCAATCTCAAGCGCAGCTGTGCGAACACAGGAACACGGTGGTCAGTCCCCTCAGCGATTCTCCCTCGACACAGACAGTTTCTCCGCTTTGCGTCCGAAGGGGGAGCATATCAGTACAAGGTACTCCCCTTCGGGCTATCTCTGTCGCCTCGTGTCTTCACCAAGGTCGTGGAGGCAGCCCTTGTTCCATTAAGGGAAGCTGGCATTCGCATTCTCAACTACCTCGATGACTGGCTCATACTGGCCCAGTCTCAAGCGCAGTTGTATGAACACAGGGACACGGTGCTCAGTCACCTTAGCCGGTTGGGGCTTCAGGTCAACTGGGAAAAGAGCAAACTCTCCCCGGTGCAGAGGATCTCTTTTCTCAGCATGGAGCTGGACTCGGTCAACCTCTCAGCACGTCTCTCAGTAGAGCGTGCGCAGTCGATGCTGAACTGCCTGGGGTCTTTCCAGCGCAAGAGGGCGGTTCCACTGAAACAGTTTCAGAGGCTCCTGGGGCATATGGCATCCGCAGCAGCTGTCACGCCGCTCGGGTTGCTTCATATGAGACCGCTTCAGCGTTGGCTTCATGACCGGGTCCCGAGATAGGCATGGCAACGCGACCTGTACCGGGTCTCAGTCACCCCATCCTGCCATCAGACCTTCAACCCGTGGTCAGATCTTGCCTTTCTTCGGACAGGGGTGTCCCTAGGGCAAGTATCCAGGCATGTTGTTGAATCAACAGATGCCTCTGCCAGGGGCTGGGGTGCCATGTGCAATGGGAATGCAGCTGCGGGGCTCTGGTCGGAGGGCCCCGACAACAGTGGCATATCAACTGCCTCAAGTTGCAAGCAGTATGGCTTGCTCTGCGCCGCTTCAAATCGCTGCTACACGACAAGCATGTACT
>NW_015505996.1:98838-103634 GCF_001515645.1 Sinocyclocheilus grahami
GAGCCCCGTCTACAAGACATGCTTACAGGCTGAAGTGGAACCTGTTCGTCGATTGGTGCTCTTCCTGCCGGGAAGACCCCCGTAGATGCCTGATCAGAGTCGTGCTTTCTTTCCTGCAAGATGGGTTGGCGCGAAGGCTGTCTCCCTCCACCCTTAAGGTGTATGTTGCCGCCATTGCCGCACATCACGAGGCAGTAGACGGTAAGTCTGTGGGGAAGCACGACTTGGTCGTCAGGTTTCTCCGAAGGGCAAGGAGGCTAAATCCTTCGCGCCCTCACCTGTTACCCTCTTGGGATCTCCCCTCGGTCCTGACGGCCTTGAAGGAGGAGCCTTTCAAGCCTCTGCAGTCAGTAGAACTTAAGTTTCTTAAGTCGTTGAAGACAGTGCTCCTCACCGCATTGGCCTCGGTCAAGAGGGTAGGGGACCTGCAGGCATTTTCGGTCGACGATTCGTGCCTAGAATTCGGAACGGGTAACTCTCATGTTGTCCTGAGCCCCCGGCCTGGATATGTGCTTAAAGTTCCCACCACGCCTTTCAGGGATCAGGTGGTGAACTTGCAAGCGCTGCCCCGGGAGGAGGCAGACCCAGCCATCGCTCTGCTCTGTCCCGTTCGCGCTCTGCGCATTTACGTGGACCGTACGCGGAGCTTCAGGACCTCAGACCAGCTCTTTGTCTCCTTCGGAGGACAGCAGAAGGGAAAGGCTGTCTCCAAACAAAGACTTGCCCACTGGTTAGTGGAGGCTATAGTCTTAGCTTACCAGGCTCTGCCATCTCTGCTGCGTAGTCATCTCACCCCAGGCGGGTTGAGTCTACCGCAGGGACTTCCATATGTAGCACTGCCCTTGGCCAGTCCATATGTGTAATTCCACATGATACCTCCTAATGCGCAGGATGTGACTTCCGTAGCGTTCCCAATTTGGGTACGTTTTCCCAGTGTTATCCAATGTACCACTGTACGGAACAGCAGTGGCGGACACCTCTGCCTAGCCCTGTCCTATCTTCAGCCCCAACTGGTGTGGGGGGACTTGCCGGCTTCCGCAGGGCACTGGAGGGGGTCAGCAATAGTGGCGTTTTCCATACGGATCCAAATTCGTCAGTCACGACTGACGTAACGTCGAACGTGACTAACTGAAAGGGAACGTCTCGGTTACTTGTGTAACCCTCGTTCCCTGAAGGAGGGAACGGAGACGTTACGTCCCGTCGCCACAGTTGCTGTACCACCGCTGTACCGCCGGGGCGCGCAGTCTCGGCTCCTCAGCGAAAAACTGATGTGTGTTTGCACGCGCTCTCCTTTTATACCCGCGCTGCGGGGCGGGGTGCGCGTTGCGAAGCACGCACGCCAACTGTCATTGGCTTGTTTAGTTGACACTCTAAGGTGATTGGGCTCTCGGGCGTAACGTCTCCGTTCCCTCCTTCAGGGAACGAGGGTTACACAAGTAACCGAGACGTTCCCAAACTTGGGTACGTGAGGCGACAGAGGGGGTACGCGAACAAAATGCTGAGTTTTGCGGTGTTTCATGAACGAATTGTTCGCAAATGTCATTGATTCAATGATTAATTTATAAATACAGCCACTTTCTTAGTTACTGAATGAACAAATGACTCGATGACTCACGCATTAAGACAGTGACTTACCGCCACCTACTGGCGCTTTTAGTATTTAAAAGAATCACTTTTCACTTTTTTATCATCATTGCATATTAATCTATTGAACTTTTTTTTTAAACATTAATATTCTATTTATAAAGATAAAAAATGCATTGGAAAATTGGAAAGTGGGGCAAATATTGTCCTTTAATGGAAAAGGTGCAGTCTAAGTGGAAGAGAGGGGGTACGCAGAAATGCCTAAATGCCTCCTCCACTCTAAAAAGTCTGGGAACCACTGATGTAGAACATTCTGTCCTGTGCAACAAGTGATTTATTTTATATTTTCAGGTACAGCGGGTTAGTTTGATATAAAAGTTTGTTTAACAGTGGAAATTGAGTCTCACATTATTTAAACATTATTCAAAGCATTAATGGTGAACATTTTCGACTTTATACAATTATTCTCTCAAGTTTTGGCAATCGGCCCCTATTAAACAATAAAGTAAGTAAGACATCTTTTTCTTATACATAGTTTAGTAGCCTACTATTCTTTTTGCCAGAATTGATTATTAATCAACTTAATTATTTCCTGGATTTTGTATCACCATAGTACCTAAATGTATGTACATGCAGGAAATGGGATTCAAATCGAAAACATTTTCCCCCATTTTGTGTCCCCCCAATTCTCAAACAAAAGTTACACCCTTGCTAGAAATAATGTTAAATTTTCATGTTTACGGGTTTAAACAAAGTAAATTAAAATTCAAAATGTGTGGGGCTATATATTTTTTGAAAATGTATTCATATAAGTTGACATGTTTCCTCCACCAGATTGGCACAGATGTGTTTTAGTAACCTAGCAGCTCGGCAGTGGACTGGAGGACAGCAGATGGAAAAGGTTTAATCCAAGGAGGTGTCTCATTTTAGCCGTAAAACCATGACATGCATGAGGCTAGTCGCTCAGTTTGGTCCCTTAATGAGTCAAATACACTCACACAGCATGCCGATGGGCTATTACAGCTGTAAATAGCTAAAGTTATAACACTGGTCCTCGAAGTTGATTAGCATACTCAGTTTGTCAGTGTTTCCAGACTGACTTTTCTAGGGATTTCCACTGACCTTTTTTGCAGGTTATATCGTTACGCCAGTAGGTGGCGACAAGTGACTTTATAAGTCATTGAAGAATGATAGATTGCCTATAAATGATATTGTACTATAAATATAGAGATATAAATATATTATAAATAATAAGCAAAAAAGACAGAAGTGTGTAAGTTTCTCAATATGAACTTTTGTTTCTGATTTCAGCTCGTGAGAGCCGAATTACAATCAGGAACAAAGGTGCTATTACTCGTGTGATATTGCTCATAGTCCTCGAATAAGGCAAAGATGAACTCCAGTCAGAGTGTTGTTATTTGATTCATTTCAGAAGCGCTGAAAATGTTCCGTTCCCTTCCTCACGTTCCGCTCTCTTCAGATATAAATCCACTAAAGACTTTATTTTCACAGATCTGTTCCGACTTCTAATCACTCCTCCCTTTTGAGAGACTGGCTGTTTATCCCCCTGCACGGTTCATTTGCAGTGATTAGCTTTAATCATGCATTTATAGGTGTACATTCAAAAAAAGCTTCCCATGTCTTCCCATCACAATTTACCAACTCTTAAAGTCCTTATTTATGATGTGGCTTATCGATTGGATCAAGGTTTGAACGTCTAACTATAGGATTACCTGCCATTACAGCAAAGCCTCACCGATCCACAACCTAAGAAATTTGCTTTTCTTCCTTTTAACCACTAGAAGAAGACTTTGACCACTGTTACTTACACAACAGTTACTGCAGAGACCTGCATAGCCTGCATTAGATGTTTTAAATTTAAAAGTGATAAAGTAACTCAATAAGCCCATGTTGTGGAGTGATAGCCTACATGTTGTCACAGCGACTTATAGGAACAAACCTTTGCAGTTTTCACTGTAAATCATTTGGTGCCTTATATATTTTACTTACTATATTTTATAAAATATTTTACTGCAAATGTAAAATGTTAAAAGGTTTGAATAGAAATGATGTTTTTGCTTAGAAAAATAGAAAAACACACTTTAGTTTGGGGACCAATTCTCACTATTAACTATTAACTACGACTTTTGCCTCAATAAACTCCTAATTTGCTGATTATTAATCATTAGTAAGGTAGTTGTTACGCTTAGGTATGGGGTACAGGATCTAAAATATGGTCATGCAGAATAAGACATCTTTAAGTACTAATAAACAGTCAATATAAGCATGCTAATAAGCAGCTAGTTAATAGTGAGAACTGGTATCTAAAGTGCTACAGAAAAATATTTAATAGTATGATTATATGTATTGCCCTTAAATCCTTTTTTTTTTCTTACAGGAGTATAATAATGATAGCCCACTAATAATTCTCTAAAACTACAGTAAACCTCAGTTTACCTTTTACTCAGGTTACTTGAAAGCAAGCACAAATTCACCAAAACACTGATTCATTGTTTCATTATTTGATATCTTTAATGACTCTCTCACTGCAAACTGCCTGTAAAACCGAACCACGTGTCAGCGGTGAACATTTTTACGACAAATGCCTCGACAAATCTCACTAAGGATGAGTGCATCAGGGGAATTTCATTAAAAGAATGACATGGAACACGAGACGCAGAACACAGACAGGAAGAGTCTAGTCACATGTTTGGTGTGACTGTGATTCAGGCTTGTGAGGCGCCTGCATCAAATAGGAACAAAGACATTTTGACTTTAACACAAAGGTACTGTGCTGCATTGCTTTACTCTAATGTCAAGATCTGAAAGGCATTAAAGGGGTCATATGATGCGATTTCAAGTTTTCCTTTCTCTTTGGAGTGTTACAAGCTCTTGGTGCATAAAGAAGATCTGTAAAGTTGCAAAGACTAAAGTCTCAAATCCAAAGAGATATTCTTTATAAAAATTAAGAGTCAACCACGCCTACCTAAAACAGCTCGTTCTAACACGCCCCCATATGTCTATGTCACGATGTGGGAAGGTTTGCATAACGCTGCCCAAATGTTCACGCAAAGAAAGAAGGCGTAACTTTTATTCTCGCTGTATTGTTGTTGCCGCAGCCACCATGTCGTGAGGGAGCTGTGTTTCGTTGTGAAAGCGAAACTACTTTGTTTGGCCTTCCAAAAGAGGACAATATCCGCTTCGTCATGCCT
>NW_015505996.1:104990-135897 GCF_001515645.1 Sinocyclocheilus grahami
AAACTTGGGTACGTGAGGCGACAGAGGGGGTACGCGAACAAAATGCTGAGTTTTGCGGTGTTTCATGAACGAATTGTTCGCAAATGTCATTGATTCAATGATTAATTTATAAATACAGCCACTTTCTTAGTTACTGAATGAACAAATGACTCGATGACTCACGCATTAAGACAGTGACTTACCGCCACCTACTGGCGCTTTTAGTATTTAAAAGAATCACTTTTCACTTTTTTATCATCATTGCATATTAATCTATTGAACTTTTTTTTTAAACATTAATATTCTATTTATAAAGATAAAAAATGCATTGGAAAGTCAATTTAGGGGGCAAATATTGTCCTTTAATGGAAAAGGTGCAGTCTAAGTGGAAGAGAGGGGGTACGCAGAAATGCCTCAGGGGGTACTCCACTCTAAAAAGTCTGGGAACCACTGATGTAGAACATTCTGTCCTGTGCAACAAGTGATTTATTTTATATTTTCAGGTACAGCGGGTTAGTTTGATATAAAAGTTTGTTTAACAGTGGAAATTGAGTCTCACATTATTTAAACATTATTCAAAGCATTAATGGTGAACATTTTCGACTTTATACAATTATTCTCTCAAGTTTTGGCAATCGGCCCCTATTAAACAATAAAGTAAGTAAGACATCTTTTTCTTATACATAGTTTAGTAGCCTACTATTCTTTTTGCCAGAATTGATTATTAATCAACTTAATTATTTCCTGGATTTTGTATCACCATAGTACCTAAATGTATGTACATGCAGGAAATGGGATTCAAATCGAAAACATTTTCCCCCATTTTGTGTCCCCCCAATTCTCAAACAAAAGTTACACCCTTGCTAGAAATAATGTTAAATTTTCATGTTTACGGGTTTAAACAAAGTAAATTAAAATTCAAAATGTGTGGGGCTATATATTTTTTGAAAATGTATTCATATAAGTTGACATGTTTCCTCCACCAGATTGGCACAGATGTGTTTTAGTAACCTAGCAGCTCGGCAGTGGACTGGAGGACAGCAGATGGAAAAGGTTTAATCCAAGGAGGTGTCTCATTTTAGCCGTAAAACCATGACATGCATGAGGCTAGTCGCTCAGTTTGGTCCCTTAATGAGTCAAATACACTCACACAGCATGCCGATGGGCTATTACAGCTGTAAATAGCTAAAGTTATAACACTGGTCCTCGAAGTTGATTAGCATACTCAGTTTGTCAGTGTTTCCAGACTGACTTTTCTAGGGATTTCCACTGACCTTTTTTGCAGGTTATATCGTTACGCCAGTAGGTGGCGACAAGTGACTTTATAAGTCATTGAAGAATGATAGATTGCCTATAAATGATATTGTACTATAAATATAGAGATATAAATATATTATAAATAATAAGCAAAAAAGACAGAAGTGTGTAAGTTTCTCAATATGAACTTTTGTTTCTGATTTCAGCTCGTGAGAGCCGAATTACAATCAGGAACAAAGGTGCTATTACTCGTGTGATATTGCTCATAGTCCTCGAATAAGGCAAAGATGAACTCCAGTCAGAGTGTTGTTATTTGATTCATTTCAGAAGCGCTGAAAATGTTCCGTTCCCTTCCTCACGTTCCGCTCTCTTCAGATATAAATCCACTAAAGACTTTATTTTCACAGATCTGTTCCGACTTCTAATCACTCCTCCCTTTTGAGAGACTGGCTGTTTATCCCCCTGCACGGTTCATTTGCAGTGATTAGCTTTAATCATGCATTTATAGGTGTACATTCAAAAAAAGCTTCCCATGTCTTCCCATCACAATTTACCAACTCTTAAAGTCCTTATTTATGATGTGGCTTATCGATTGGATCAAGGTTTGAACGTCTAACTATAGGATTACCTGCCATTACAGCAAAGCCTCACCGATCCACAACCTAAGAAATTTGCTTTTCTTCCTTTTAACCACTAGAAGAAGACTTTGACCACTGTTACTTACACAACAGTTACTGCAGAGACCTGCATAGCCTGCATTAGATGTTTTAAATTTAAAAGTGATAAAGTAACTCAATAAGCCCATGTTGTGGAGTGATAGCCTACATGTTGTCACAGCGACTTATAGGAACAAACCTTTGCAGTTTTCACTGTAAATCATTTGGTGCCTTATATATTTTACTTACTATATTTTATAAAATATTTTACTGCAAATGTAAAATGTTAAAAGGTTTGAATAGAAATGATGTTTTTGCTTAGAAAAATAGAAAAACACACTTTAGTTTGGGGACCAATTCTCACTATTAACTATTAACTACGACTTTTGCCTCAATAAACTCCTAATTTGCTGATTATTAATCATTAGTAAGGTAGTTGTTACGCTTAGGTATGGGGTACAGGATCTAAAATATGGTCATGCAGAATAAGACATCTTTAAGTACTAATAAACAGTCAATATAAGCATGCTAATAAGCAGCTAGTTAATAGTGAGAACTGGTATCTAAAGTGCTACAGAAAAATATTTAATAGTATGATTATATGTATTGCCCTTAAATCCTTTTTTTTTTCTTACAGGAGTATAATAATGATAGCCCACTAATAATTCTCTAAAACTACAGTAAACCTCAGTTTACCTTTTACTCAGGTTACTTGAAAGCAAGCACAAATTCACCAAAACACTGATTCATTGTTTCATTATTTGATATCTTTAATGACTCTCTCACTGCAAACTGCCTGTAAAACCGAACCACGTGTCAGCGGTGAACATTTTTACGACAAATGCCTCGACAAATCTCACTAAGGATGAGTGCATCAGGGGAATTTCATTAAAAGAATGACATGGAACACGAGACGCAGAACACAGACAGGAAGAGTCTAGTCACATGTTTGGTGTGACTGTGATTCAGGCTTGTGAGGCGCCTGCATCAAATAGGAACAAAGACATTTTGACTTTAACACAAAGGTACTGTGCTGCATTGCTTTACTCTAATGTCAAGATCTGAAAGGCATTAAAGGGGTCATATGATGCGATTTCAAGTTTTCCTTTCTCTTTGGAGTGTTACAAGCTCTTGGTGCATAAAGAAGATCTGTAAAGTTGCAAAGACTAAAGTCTCAAATCCAAAGAGATATTCTTTATAAAAGTTAAGAGTCAACCACGCCTACCTAAAACGGCTAGTTCTAACACGCCCCCACATATCTATGTCACTATGTGGAAATATTAGCATAATGCCGCCCAAATGTGCACTCAAAGAAAGAAGGCATGGTTTCAGGAATAGCAGTGGTGTTGATGCAGCCATGTCAGGGAGACGCTGTGTGTTTCAGTGCGAAAGCAAAAGCACTTTATTTGGCCTTCCGGAAGTAGATGCAATTAGGAATCATTGGTTAAGATTTATTTACAACAGAACAGCACAACCCAGATGTTCGAATTTGTACAACGCATTTTATGGACGACAGTTTTTTGAACCTAGAAGAGTACAAAGCTGGCTGTGCACAAAGGCTATTTCTAAAAAAAAAAAGGGTCAATTCCGACTTTGCTATGACAATCTGGCGCTTCTGAATCAGCGACTGTAAGTATTCCTAGTCACCCAATGTCCTCTTGTTAATCATTTCTGACATATACAAGTTATAATGAGCCCCCATTCCTGCCATTTCTGCTGTGAGGTTTAGAAGAAATAATTAGAGAACACAAGTAAAATGGAGCTTTTCTTTTGTACACTTTCATCACTACACTAAAATAGCGTATTTATTCTTGTAAACAAGCAATATGCAAATCATAATGATTCACATTTACAGCATTTTTGTTTTATTATGTGTTTATTAAAT
Organism: Sinocyclocheilus grahami; assembly: GCF_001515645.1. Taxonomy (NCBI): domain Eukaryota; kingdom Metazoa; phylum Chordata; class Actinopteri; order Cypriniformes; family Cyprinidae; genus Sinocyclocheilus; species Sinocyclocheilus grahami. The sequence continues at coordinate 108,768 of NW_015505996.1, forward strand.
GTAAATAAAAATATGATAGTTTAATACAAATATGTAAAAAAAATAATAATAATATTAATGAAATTAAATAATAATGAAAAAAAGGAAGTGCCAGTACAGATCATGTGAGCGGTTTGTACCAGTGATAGGGGTTTCCAGCATTTGCTTACATGGGCTTTTTTAATGGCCTTTGCTCAAGGACCGATTTCATCTACCAACTAAACTATTTATGACCCTGGACTGCATATTTGAGCTTTACCATACTGCTTATCGATAATGGGGAATGATTAGGAACCCACACATTGATAAAATATATACGTAATTGATAATGTTTGATAAAGCTATAAATAATAGGCCTCATTACTAGCTTATTTTTTTCTGTTTTGGGTTTTCAAGGAATATGTTTCCCAAAAGTGAAAATCACACTTATTTAATCAGCTACATGTCCAGACTTGTATGCTATTATCTTTTTCGTGGAACATAAAGGCAGAGATTTTTACAAAGTCCTAACTATACAGGTGCATCTCAATAAATTAGAATGTCGTGGAAAAGTTCATTTATTTCAGTAATTCAACTCAAATTGTGAAACTCGTGTATTAAATAAATTCAATGCACACAGACTGAAGTAGTTTAAGTCTTTGGTTCTTTTAATTGTGATGATTTTGGCTCACATTTAACAAAAACCCATCAACTCACCTCAACAAATTAGAATACTTCATAAGACCAATAAAAAAAACATTTTTAGTGAATTGTTGGCCTTCTGGAAAGTATGTTCATTTACTGTACATGTACTCAATACTTGGTAGGGGCTCCTTTTGCTTTAATTATTGCCTCAATGCGGCGTGGCATGGAGGTGATCAGTTTGTGGCACTGCTGAGGTGGTAGTATGGAAGCCCAGGTTTCTTTGACAGTGGCCTTCAGCTCATCTGCATTTTTTGGTCTCTTGTTTCTCATTTTCCTCTTGACAATACCCCATAGATTCTCTATGGTGTTCAGGTCTGGTAAACTCACCCCTTTGTGGTGAGGTCTGGTAAACTCGCTGGCCAGTCAAGCACACCAACACTATGGTCGTTTAACCAACTTTTGGTGCTTTTGGCAGTGTGGGCAGGTGCCAAATCCTGCTGGAAAATGAAATCAGCATCTTCAAAAAGCTGGTCAGCAGAAGGAAGCATGAAGTGCTCCAAAATTTCTTGGTAAATGGGTGCAGTGATGTTGGTTTTCAAAAAACACAATGGACCAACACCAGCAGATGACATTGCACCCCAAATCATCACAGACTGTGGAAACTTAACACTGGACTTCAAGCAACTTGGGCTATGAGCTTCTCCACCCTTCCTCCAGACTCTAGGACCTGGAGGAAGGGTGTCCTAGACGCTTTTCAGATGAGATGCTCTCATCTGAAAAGAGGACTTTGGATCACTGGGCAACAGTCCAGTTCTTCTTCTCCTTAGCCCAGGTAAGACATTGTCTGTGGTTCAGGAGTGGCTTAACAAGAGGAATACGACAACTGTAGCCAAATTCCTTGACACGTCTGTGTGTGGTGGCTCTTGATGCCTTGACCCCAGCCTCAGTCCATTCCTTGTGAAGTTCACTCAAATTCTTGAATCGATTTTGCTTGACAATCCTCATAAGGCTGCAGTTCTCTCGGTTGGTTGTGCATCTTTTTCTTCCACACTTTTTCCTTCCACTCAACTTTCTGTTAACATGCTTGGATACAGCACTCTGTGAACAGCCAGCTTCTTTGGCAATGAATGTTTGTGGCTTCCCCTCCTTGTGAAGGGTGTCAATGATTGTCTTCTGGACAACTGTCAGATCAGCAGTCTTCCCCATGATTGTGTAGCCTAGTGAACCAAACTGAGAGACCATTTTGAAGGCTCAGGAAACCTTTGCAGGTGTTTTGAGTTGATTAGCTGATTGGCATGTCACCATATTCTAATTTGTTGAGATAGTGAATTGGTGGGTTTTTGTTAAATGTGAGCCAAAATCATCACAATTAAAAGAACCAAAGACTTAAACTACTTCAGTCTGTGTGCACTGAATTTATTTAATACACGAGTTTCACAATTTGAGTTGAATTACTGAAATAAATGAACTTTTCCACAATATTCTAATTTATTAAGATGCACCTGTACTACAACAAGGGGCTCACAAGCTCTAAGAAGGCCATGAAGACACCGAGTAGTTCATGTGGTTTGTGCACTACATTTCATGTCTTCTAAAAAACATAGAATTTGTTTGTGTGAACAACATATCAAAATGTATATCATTTTCCCGCAGAAGTTCACTTCTAGCCTGTGTTTAGATTCATCTTCAGATTCAAATTTTTTGCCATTTTGCCATTGATTTTGTAATAGTCAATGATGTAACAACTTTGTTCTTTAGCCAGCATAATGTTTGAATTGAGTACTTTTATGATACTCTGATGGCACTTCTTTGCCATTTTTTATATTTGACAGCCCCGTGTTTCTATAAACTAAATGACAGAATTTAGATTTTTGAGAGAACTCAAAGGATCAGTGGAGTTTTACATCATCTGATGAAGTGAAAATAAATCCATTAGATTCCACCCTTCCTTTTTCAGGATTTCACAATTCTTTCTGACTCACTAAGTCTGACTCATGTAGAAGACTTTATTTTTGTTGCATAATCTCAGAAATGTGATTCTCAGAAGAAGAAGAAAATCATTTCACTTTATGTCTAAAAGTTTATCAGTGAAAATGGGTTAATGGCTGTTTTTATGGCCACTGCAACAGCATGCTGATGCTGGCACTCTCAGAGCTCTTTTGGCCTTATTCCAGGGTTCTAATGTTTCAAGTCAGCAAGTTCAGAGGTGATTGTTTTTATTTCCTTGTTTTGGTCACATGTAGAAGTACTGATGTGCAATGTTTTATCTCAGCATGTGTGTGGCAGTGGACTAGTGTTTCTCAACCCTGTTCCTGCAGGCACACCAGCAGTTCACATTCTGGATGTCTCCCTTATTTGACCCTTTCATTTTAGGTTGTGGAAGTGTGATTTTTCCCCCTAAAACCAGTTAAACACAAACCCCGCCCCACAGCTGATTCAGAATATTACATTGTTTACACAGGGCTGAAACATATATTAACCCCAAACTCCAACCCACACCCTAAACTTTAACCCGACACCACCATAGTAATACATTTTGATTATTTCCAAAAAAAAGCAACAAAATTATGGATCTGTTAAACACATGACCCCTTTACTTTATAATCTACATTGGTTGCCTGTTTCTGTTCGCATTCAGTATAAAATGCTTTTGGTAAATTTTAAATATCTTCATGGACTTGCTCCCCATTATCTATCTGAACTGCTGCACTATTCTCGCTCTCTTCGGTCATCTGATTTAAATCTGCTCACTGTACCTTGTTTTCATCTTGTATCGGGTGGTAGATCTACAGACAGATGCTACAGCACCGAAACTCTGGAACTCTCTTCCACCAATTCTTTGCGACACCCTCACTATCTCATCGTTCAAACCTCAACTAAAAACCTATCTTTTCTTACAGCATTTCCAGCCTTCTTCTGATTAATGTTTTGCTGTGAAATTACTGGGGTGTGTTGTGTTGTGCTTTCTGGTTTTACTGCTAAGTCTCTGTGTATTTATATGTATGCATGTGTATATGTATGGACTGTATACTATCGCATGCATTTATGATTGAAGCTTTGTTTATGTATTTTCTTCTTGTACAGCAACCTGCACTTTATAAATAAAACTTTTACGACAATTACGTATTATAGTGCCGTGTGCAAAATTCAGGAAGGAAATGTATTTTATAAACAGGAGAGCAGACTACAACTAATTAACAGATACAGGGAAATACAAGAAAGAAAGAAAACAATTAGGAGGAACTGAACACAGCTAATGGACTAAAAAGAGATTTTGTCACACCAAACAAAATCATTAAAATACCAAGCGTTATATTCGTGATGGATAAATACACAGCAATTGTGTGTTTATCCGTCAGGAAAATAATATTAGCAATTTAAATCACAATCGACTTGTTCAGAAAAAGGTGGACAGACAACTCTTTTAGGCATCTGCTTGAATGGCGAGCAGCAGTGTTTTACAGAGAGCAGCTGTCATTCATTCTTGCCTTGATGTGATTTTAAGCAAAACCCCTCAGACATTGACAGCTGTTCTCTTGCCACAAACCCCTTCCCTGTCAGACTAATTCCTGCTAATTCTGTTCTCCAAGGAGAGATGGAACCTCTTAGAGAAAATGGAACCACTTTGGGATCTACAACACATGGCTTTATGCTGCCTTCATGTTCTGTTGGAATGATCATAAATATATGAACATGAATGAACATGAACGGCCTCTTAAAGGGATAGTTCACCCAAAAATGAAAATTCTGTCATTAATTACTCACCCTCATGTTGTTCCAAATGCGTAAGATCTCCGTTCATATTCGGAACACAAATTAAGATATTTTTGATGAATTCTGAGAGCTCTCTGACCCTCCCATAGACAGCAATGTAATTACCACGATCAAGGTCCAGAAACGTAGCAAGGAGATCTGTAAAATAATCCATGTGACATCAGTGGTTCAACCGTAATTTTACAAAGCTACGAGAATACTTTTTGTATGCAAAGAAAAGAAAAATAACAACTTTATTCAACAATTCGTCTCCTCCACGTCACCCTATAGTCCGTTTTGGAGAGTATCCACTTAACGTAAACAGCGTATGCTGTTCTGTGTCAGCTGCGTCACGCGGATGCGTTGTTTTTGTTCAAATCAAAGCAAAAACAATGTATCCGCGTGACGCAGCTGACACAGAACAGCATACGCTGTTTATGTTCAGTGGATTTTTGTTTTCTTTGCGTACAATTCTCGTAGCTTCGTAAAATATGGTTGAACCCCTGATGTCACATGAATTATTTTACTGATCTCCTTGCTATGTTTCTGGACCTTGATCGTGGTAATTACGGAAGGGTCAGAGAGTTCTCAGAATTCATCAAAAATATCTTAATTTGTGTTCCGAAGATGAACGGATGTCTTATGGGTTTAGAACGACATGAGGGTGAGTAATTCACGAGTTCACACTTACTTATAATGAACCGAGTAAAGTTTATGCGTATTTGGCGTGCTGTCCGGGGAGAGGGCTTACGAGTTGACAAGTCGTAATTACGACATCAGGTGCGTTCAAGTCAGTTTAGTCGGCACAAGATGGCGGTGTACATTCTTTTAATAAATTACAAGAAAATACAACAGGGTCTGTTAACTGCTTATAGAAAATGAAGAGCAAAGAATTCGCATCAGGTGTGTTTTGCGTTTTTTAATATATTTTTTTAGATCAGGATCCCAGTATAACTGATTTTCAGCTTCAACAAATGCTAAAATACAGAGATTAAAAAAGCTATTAGCTAAATGCAACATGGCAAATCAAAATATTTTTCACCTATAGGTGCAAAAATTATAGCATTTTTTTACTTGGATTTCTTTAACTAGCTGCGTAACAAGAACATGACCAATTTAAGTTTATAGGACAACTAAACTTTCAATTTAAACAAAAAATTACCGTCAACTACAGACGTTGCATCCATCGATTCTGCCATGTTTCTCATGGACATGCCCCCAACTCGGAAACTCGGGGCTTAAAGAAAAATGTGAGTTTCCCACTCGTAATAACGACTTTGTGGTGGCGTTCATGTGCGTTCAACTCGTAAATACGATCTATCCGACATGACTTGAACGCACCATCAGATACCTGACTTTCAAGGTTGGGCAAGCCAATATCACAGTAGAACAATAAGGAATGACTGTTAATTTGAATTTGTTTTCCCACAACATCTATTGCTTTCATCAAATATTTGATGCATATTGTATGCATTTTACATTTGCATACTTGAAATTCTAGAATCGTCAGCAAGCTGCGTATCTAGATACTGCATTGAATGTATATAATAGCCCAGGGTTCCTCAAATCTTGCCCTGGAGGGCCAATGCGCTGCAGAGTTTAGCTCCAACCCTGATCAAACTCACCTACCTGTGATTTTCTAATGATCCCGAAGACATTGATTAGCATGCTCAGGTGTGTTTGATTAGGGTTAGAGCTAAACTCTGCAGGAATGTGGATCTCGTGGACCAGATTTGAGGAGCCCTGTAATAGCCCATGTAATGTTTATAGTTGGGGTTCACAGCTCTGGCCCTTGAGGTCCACTTTCCTGCAGAGTTTCACTCCAACACAAATCAAACACACCTGAACAAGATAATTAAATCTGTAGGATCACTAGAAAGTTACAGGCAGGTGAGTTTGATCAATGTTGGAACTAAAATCTGCAGGAAAGTGGACCAGAGTTGAGCACTCTTGGTTTATATGGTTGTCAACAAATGAGACACTACATTTTTTTTTTTAGCTCTGTGTGAGATTGATTAAATATCTTCAATATGTTTTGGCTTTAATAAGATTTCCCCATGAAATAGGTAAGAATGGACCTGGTGCCCTTCATGATTTCTATTCTTTCTGACAACAAAGCACTTGAACATGACAAACTTGTAATTATGACAATTTCGAAGAATAGCACCGTGAAGGCAGCATTCCACCCAGAAACTTCTTCCCCGGCACTTGTCTCTCCAGGTTCACACCCTTGTTTATGTTGTTTCTGTATGTGATCTGATCACCATGAACTTTATAGTCCTGCTGTGATATTGGGCTGTTGTTTTAATCTCTGTTTCTGGTAACAGCTGTGAGAGGAATGTGTGTGTTTTGGGTGAGGTTCTATAGCTCACTAAGATATGTGCATACTCAGTACATAAAGTGTTTGAATGAACAATAAGTAAGTACCAATAAGTATGTGAAAAACATCAACTAAAACGGAGAAATCACAAATTTAAAGATGCCAATATCAGTCATGTCAGCATGAAACATGTTGCAATCAAACAAAAATTTTGGGCAAGACTTTTTTTGAATTTCATCCAATGGTTGTTGACTTAAGAAAAGTGTGAGTTGCATACTGAAATAGAGAATTAAATGCGGTTGTCTTAAGTGCAGTGCAGCCAGAAAAAAGTGAGTCATATCACTCAAGTTATGATATTTTGATGAAAGATTATGAGGTTAAAAAAGGGTAACACTTTAGTATAGGGACCAGTTCTCACTATAGTTGCTTATTTGCATGCATATTGTTAACATATTGGCTGTTTATTAGTTCGTATAAAGCACATATTCTGCATGACCATATTCTACATCCCTAATCCTACCCAATGCCTAAACTTAACAACTACCTTACTATTAATAAGCAGCAAATTAGGAATTTATTGAAGTTGTAGTAGCAAATAGTTGTAGTTAATGGCTTGTTAATAGGGAGAATTAGACCTTAAAACAAAGTGTGCCAAAAAAAAAAAAAGTACAGAAAAATATTTATGCATACATTAATTCTTTACCGGTAACATGTGTTAAGGAAAAAAAAAATTGAAATAAAAATATGGAATAAACACATAGTGTGGCTTGGGGGAATGAAATTGCTGGAATTCATCTTTGATGCATCTGAAATCTGGTGATATTGCTTGTTACATCACCTGAAGTACATGACATTGTACTTATTGACCTCAGTGAGATCAAAGTCTGCATATGACTGTGGTTTGCTGCAGGCAGTGAAGCGTAATCTCTTGCCACATTATTACTCTCTTGATCTCACCTTCTACTGTACTAAGGCCACTCTCAAATCTACAGTAATTATTCTCATTTAACTTGGAAAAACTGTACCTGAAGTTTTGTGTTAAGATACTGATTCATGTGACATGCACATATATTTCTTATAAAGGTCTTTATTCTGAATGATTAACCTAAAATCAAGATACATACTCCATTATTGGAGTATATTGGAATATGACTGCATAATCTGAATAGTCTTTAAATGGATATTTAGGAAGATTTTGACTGTTCTTTACATTGAAGGAGATTGCTTTATGGGGTTAATGTGAATCTTTCGGCAGGGAAACAGGTGCTGGGTCATTATGAAAGCAGGCTTTTGCTGAACCTCTCGGTTAGACTGCAGAGTCATGTGACGGCTTTGATAAACCTGCTGCTGTGTGGGATTAATTAACAGGCTGCCATAATTGAGCCATAGCTAGTTTCCATCATGACTAAAGGTTCTGCAATAACCGGCTGAATGGAGTATCTGTCTTTTACCTTTCAGTCACATTTCCTCAAACTAGAGTTGTGCTGAAAGTCTCTTCAACCACAGACCTTAGACGTTATCTAGTATTTGTCTTTAAAATTAGGCAATACTATTTATCTTTCCATTTCACAAGATTTTCAAGGATATTATGTTCAAAATACAATGAACGTTTGTGGCCCACTGAAACGCCATTGTAAAAAAGGAAACCATTTTTTTTTTTGTGAAGCTGGAATGTAATAAGATAGATATACAGACTTCTTCATATAAACTGTTTTTGCAATATAAGTTATTTTTAGTTGAATGGTCACTATGCCTAAAAACTAGTGCTTAGCCAAACATCTTCCACCATCCAACTGTCCATTGTTTGCAGATGGCAAGGTTTTTGTAGTAGAGGTAGAGTTGTCAGCAGTTATAGCAAACAATGACAGAATCAAGCCAGACTGAAGTCTTTTGAAGTTTGAAATGTTAAAGGGATAGTTCACCCAAAAATGAAAATTTGATGTTTATCTGCTTACCCCCAGGGCATCCTAGATGTAGGTGACTTTGTTTCTTCAGTAGAACACAAGCAAAGATCTTTAACTCAAACCGTTGCAGTCTGTCAGCCATATAATGGAAGTGAATGGGAATCACGGCTTTGAGAGTCAAAAAAACGTGACGAGACATTGATGTGTAAAGACACGAAACGTTCAGTCTGTGCAAGAAACTGAACCATATTTATATAATTTTTTACCTCTGATTCACCACAATGTCCGAACTGTCCTGAACGCGTTCTCGTCTTCTTATTCAGCCGGTGCATAATGCGTCTTCTTCTTGCTTTATGGCAGATCACAGACTTATAAGTGCATTACCGCCAGCTATCTCTCAAATGGACCATTGACACTCCTAATTGAGATTGTAGATAGTGTCAAGGGTCTGTTTGAGAGATAGGTGGCGGTAATGCACTTAAAAGTCTGCGATCCACTGTAAAGCAAGAAGATGCGAACGCGCTCAGCACAGTTCAGACAGTTCAGAAATTGCGGTGAAAATCAGAGGTAAAAAAACGATATAAATACTGTTCAGTTTCTTGCACAGACCGAACGTTTCGTGTCTTTACACATCAATGTATCGTCACGAGCTGCAGGGTTTAATTTGGTTTTGTTTGTGTATGTTTTTTTACCTTTAAAGCCATGATTCCCATTCACTTCCATTATATGACGGACAGACTGCAACGGTTTGAGTTAAAAATCTTCGTTTGTGTTCTACTGAAGAAACAGTCACCTACGTCTTGGATGCCCTGGGGGCAAGATCACAGACTTATAAGTGCATTACCGCCAGCTATCTCTCAAATGGACCATTGACAGTTCAGACATTACGGTGAATCAGAAGTAAAAAAATTATATAAATACTGTTCAGTTTCTTGCACAGACCGAACGTTTCGTGTCTTTACACATCAATGTATCGTCACGAGCTGCAGGGTTTAATTTGGTTTTGTTTGTGTATGTTTTTTTACCTTTAAAGCCATGATTCCCATTCACTTCCATTATATGACGGACAGACTGCAACGGTTTGAGTTAAAAATCTTCGTTTGTGTTCTACTGAAGAAACAGTCACCTACGTCTTGGATGCCCTGGGGGCAAGCAGATAAACATCAAATTTTCACTTTTGGGAGAACTATCCCTTTAATATTGCTATACATTTACCAACTGGAAAGTAAATGAGTCACAGTGCATCTGACAGCAACTGAGTTGAATTGTCAAGGGAATGCTGTTAGAACTCCAGAATAAGCAAGTAATTCTGCATGTAATTGTAATGTAATACAATTGATTTGTTATTAAATTTATTTTTACTTTATATACTAAATGTGAAAGGGTCAAAATAATTAATTGTGAAAGGTAAAATTAACACTGTAATTTAAACAAATTTCATTTTTTTTTTGTTAAATCAAACAATAACTGGCGCATTCCCTGTTACATACCATAACTTCTATAAATTCACATTAGACCATATTGGTATAATATACTTCTGGATTAATTTGCTCTTTGTCTTGGAAGCAAACAAAACATCTCTTGGTTACATATTGCATTGACTTCTAAGATGACAATTTCTGTTTACTAAATGTGATCAGCATTAGAATGTCTTTGTTCTAAAATAGTTTTATGTCTAATTGTTTTCACTTTGCATCTCTTGGTGGAGTTAAGGCTGAAACTGAAATGAAGACTGATGTCCCCCAGGGATAAATACTGAGCCCGCTGCTCTTTAGCATTTACATGTTTCATCCTGGCCAGCTTTTAAAGTGGACTTGGCCTGATTTATAATTTTCATAGAGCTTTTCTATTCATTGTACGGTGTTCAGGTATCCTATTCTATTCATTACTTGGTCAAATCAAAAACCTTGAATGAATCAACTTCCCTAAAAAAAGTGACAAGACAGACTTTTTTTTTTTGTTAAATCAAACAATAACTGGTGCATTCCCTGTTACATACCATAACTTCTATAAATTCACATTAGACCATATTGGTATAATATACTTCTGGATTCATTTGCTCTTTGTCTTGGAAGCAAACAAAACATCTCTTGGTTACATATTGCATTGACTTCTAAGATGACAATTTCTGTTTACTAAATGTGATCAGCATTAGAATGTCTTTGTTCTAAAATAGTTTTATGTCTAATTGTTTTCACTTTGCATCTCTTGGTGGAGTTAAGGCTGAAACTGAAATGAAGACTGATGTCCCCCAGGGATAAATACTGAGCCCGCTGCTCTTTAGCATTTACATGTTTCATCCTGGCCAGCTTTTAAAGTGGACTTGGCCTGATTTATAATTTTCATAGAGCTTTTCTATTCATTGTACGGTGTTCAGGTATCCTATTCTATTCATTACTTGGTCAAATCAAAAACCTTGAATGAATCAACTTCCCTAAAAAAAGTGACAAGACAGACATTAATTGAACAGTACCAAACAAGCGTGTTTAATTCACAATGACATATTTGACAGTAATATATCAAAAAATGTTTCCGCTGGCATGGTACTTTTAAAATCCTCAGTGATACAAACTCCGTCAGCACATTTATACTGTAAGCTCATCTTTACTCTACAGATTTCTAAGAAATTCACTAAACAACTAATAATAAAGACTAGTAGTATTTCTGTTTTTCATAAATTGCATATTTTCACCAAATGCTAAAGTTTGCAGATATAAATAGTCGTGAAGAGTTCATATATCATGTTTTTCCCCAATGAAGGCCACTGAGTAGATTGTGCGGCACCCCAAATGATGAGTTCAACCCAAACCTACTTCTGTGTAACTCCCTTGTCTTTTGGTTTACAAATTTTGATTGGTTTCTAAAAGCTTTCCATATAACCACAAGTATATTTGGTCATGCACAAATTAATGTTTTTCACTAATCTGAGGAGGTCCCTTCACTTTTATGACAGCATGGACAAAACATATCACCTTCCAGCATATATATATATATATTCTTTTTACAGCATTTTCACCTCATTTTTTGATTGACAACAACAGAACAAACAAGGCATCAGCTTTTATAAAAACCAATAAGAGAATGTTTGTCTAGTTCCTACACTGACTAGAATCAGTGCTATAACACAGCAGATTTAATTATAGGCATGGTGAAGTACTGTCGACACATCTTCTGATGTCTAATAAAAGAGATCTAAAAACAAAAAGTGAAAGATTGAACAGCAATCTTTGAAAACATCATCTAAAAATACTCTCGGTTAAAGCATAGATCATTTGTTGATCATTTTTTAAACCTCTAATATCATATCACCTAATCTTACAAAAAGCTCTTTGAAAAAAATACTGAATTACCAATAACTTAAATACATAAATTATTACATCTCTCACAAAATTGAAAGTTTGAATATGACTAAGAAAACAAAGTGTGAAGAATAAAACAGAAAATACATATGGGTAGAAAAAAACTGGTCCAGACATTTCTACTTGGTCCAGCAGCTGAACGTTAAAATTGCTTGTCGTTGCATTACATCCACAGGAAAGACACACATGTCTGATGTCCTGTATGAAGAGAAGCTTTGGCACGGACACACCAATCAGACGATGCGGTAAACACACATGCAGAGGAGGCCAGCCTTGCTCTCCAGCCTATTTATATTGTCTGTATGTTGGTGTGGTATCTGAGATATAGGGCTGTGTGGTGGATGTGTGTTATCATGAGTGTGTTTGGGCTCAGTTCTTCTCACAGCATGGCAGAAATCTGTCAGCTGATCCAATACACATCGGTACCCTTAACAGAACAGAATGTTCTGTGTCTATCTTGCTTCTCGCTCACAATGACGATTCCACCTCCCTAGTCATGATCACAATGGATTCTGGCCTGCTCGTTTCCTCCACAGACTCGCTGATGATCTCCAGAGATGTAGCAGAAGTACTGGTTACAGTTGGGGTTTTGGCTTCACACGATTTCTTCGCATCTACAGCTCCATCAGGAGGCTTTGCGGAATCAACGGCACCACAACAGAGCTTTGGTGCACACTGCGTTCTACAGGAGAGCTCGCAGAGTGAAGTGCGAGACTCAGAGTTCACCGTTACGAATTCCGGTTGAATGGTTGTAGCGTGGATGCCCTCATCGTGGAAAAAGTCCTTGATACGCTTGGCTACGTCCATGTAGGACGTGGGGTCGTGGCATTTGATGTGCGCGGTGGCGATTATGCGACTGCCAGCTAGCTGCCAGATGTGCAGCTCGTGCACCGCCAACACGCCCTCCAGTTCCCGCAGGCGAGCGTTGAGCTGATGCATGTCGATTTGCTTGGGCACGGTCTGTAGAAGGATAAGTGCAGACTCCTTCAACAATGGGTATGTGGTGTAGAGGAGGATACAGACCATAATGATGCAGAGCGTGGGGTCAAGATAAAGCACCCAACAGGGTCCTGCTATTTTGGTGCCGTTAGTTACTGCACTGCTGATATTGAGTGAATGGTCTGCGCAATGTTGGCCCACACAAGGGTTCTCACAGATTTCGCCCGGCTTGCATGGATTCCATACCAATATGAAGATGATGGCGTTGATTACCACAATAACCGAGCCGAGAGCATCGCCCAGCACGTGCAGGAAAACACCCCGCATGTTGAGCTGGGATGCAGAGTCGTGTCCATTCTCAAGCTCTTCGTACGGAGCGCTGCCGTTAATCTGCAAATCCAGGCTGTCACTGTGACACATCTCTACGGAGGAGAAAGTAAGCAAGAATGAAAACTCCAAGAAAATCTGCACAAAACAGCAGTTTGTCTATTTTAATTGAAATTAATCAGCAGTAATACTTGAAATTTACAGGAACTTTTTAACAAATTTGAGGAAATGTGGGTGTATAAAAGCACTGGAATGTTTCACTATTTGTACAACTTGTTTGTATTCACAGCATTCCAGACAACAGTATGGGAGCAGTGTCAAGTGGAATGTGGTGTGGAGTTACATTAATTTTTTACTGAAGTGAAGAGGAATTATTTTTTTGAAAGACTGTTTCTCTGGCTCAAAGTGCGTCTCATGCCAACTAGCAAGGACCAAGTGGAGAACAGAAAATTGTATTGGATTACAGAACACTTTGAGAGGGGAGGGGAAACTATTGTTGCTCCACTCACATACTCTGTTCCAGACCAGCTTTTAAATATGTGCTGATATTTAGTAAAATGTGATATTGCTTGTGATAGTTCACCCCAAAATACTCAATGTCGTTTCAAATCTGTACAACCTATTCTGTGGAACACAAAGAGATTTAGAATAGGGCTGCACGATTAATCGAATACGATTGTCATGCACATTTTGTTAGTAAAGCCGGTACTGCGATTAGTAGTAAATCTCCAGAACGTGCTTTCAGATGGATCAGCATTTACTACACAGAGCCGTAGTTCACTGACAAGCTACGCAAAATTGCATTCATAATCGCAGACAATTTAAATGCACGATTATGAAATCGAAGAAATTGTTCTGCGATTATGAAAGCTATTTGCGTAGCTTGTCAGTAAACTACGGCTCTGTGTAGTAAATGCTGCTCCATCTGAAAGCACGTGAAAATACCACATTTAATAACATGTTTTTACTCCAAACTCACTTCATAATAACGTCAGAATTTAAATGCACGATTATGAAATCGAAGAAATAGTTCTGCGATTATGAAAGCTATTTGCGTAGCTTGTCAGTAAACTACGGCTCTGTGTAGTAAATGCTGCTCCATCTGAAAGCACGTGAAAATACCACATTTAATAACATGTTTTTACTCCAAACTCACTTCATAATAACGTCAGTCGAGTGTTTGAAATAAATCCTTCTGAGAGATGATGTGGCTTCTTACACAGAATAAGGCATGCAACACATTGCATAGTATTCTAAGCAGTGATAAAGGCTATGTCGATTAGCATTGCATTATGATATACTTTATTATAATAAAAATGATTAAAAGACGAACTCAGATAAACCATATATTGTCGTAGTCGTGTGTTTAAGTCACGTTGAAATCATGAAAGCAGTTAAATCTTCGGTTTATTCAGCTGCAGCGGTTTCTTCTGCGAGGTGTATTTGGAGTTCAGCACGAGAGTGCCCTCTGGCCTTCGGATGGAGATTTACTGCTGATCACAGAACCGTGCTTCACTGAAAGATATGCATGACAATGGCAGCTTCTGCCTAATCACAATTTAATTTCGATTAATCATGCAGCCCTAATTTAGAAGAATGTATCTATATAATTAATGCTGATGGAGCCCAAAAACAACATTGAACCCCACTGACTTTCATTACATAGGCAAAAACAGTATTCCACAGCAGAAAGTATAGGCTTGTTCACACCAAGAATGATAACAATAACTGCAACAATAACTATATTAACATCTACACCATCGCACAATCACATTCTGTTTATTTTAAGCACACGCTACAGTCATTTCCTGCTCTTTAAAGTCTTTTTAAAGTGGATTCTAGAGGTGTGCAATATTAACAAAAAATTATATTCCGATAACAATAATTAAACAATATTTTGCATGAGTGTGTTTTTGTGTCCCTTGGCTGGTTTATGCCTGTCATGTGTGTGTGTATATATATATATATATATATATATATATAACATTAAAACCGGCAATAGGCAATGACAAGTCCCTGAGTGACTCATTGAATCATTCTTTAAAACTTTTCATTTAGAAACAAAGCAAGCAATTGTCTTTATGAATGGATCATTGAATTATTGACTCAAATGATTTGTTCAAAAACACTGAAACATTGCAGTGCTGCTTTGAGATGCACAAAAGTCCTGTTCTGGCTTTGTTGGGAACTATTTTTGTTGGTGAAACAGAAAAGAAAAAAAAAGACAATGTTATGTCAAAAATGCATCTCACTCAATAACTTCTTGTTTGTTGAACTGTTGTATAAAATCAATACATTTGCGATCGCGCTTCCCATATTCAGGAAAACAACACGCTTGTGTGATATTGGCTAAATAGGTCACATCTTCTAAATATAGAAAACAACAACCCATACAGGGATATTTTGCTTCCATAACTTGAATTATAGGGACATTCTAACTGTATTCTAATAGGCTTTATCACACAGTGAATGCTTTTGGACTCTCAATCATCATTGCTCTGTGTCATTATAATTATAGCTATAGTGTGGACTTCCCTATTCTCAGAATTAGAACAATTATTAAAACTTTATAGTTCGATCGACCTTGGTGTGCCAACCAATGTAAAGTTCTTCCAAAAGCCGGCTGTAGGTGACATAACCCATCTGTTCATCTATATATATATATATATATATATATATAAAAAACATTCAAACCGGCAATAGGCAATGACAAGTCCCTGAGTGACTCATTGAATCATTCTTTAAAACTTTTCGTTTAGAAACAAAGCAAGCGATTGTCTTTATGAATGGATCATTTAATTATTGACTCAAATGATTTGTTCAAAACACTGAAACATTGCAGTGCTGCTTTGAGATGCACAAAAGTCCTGTTCTGGCTTTGTTGGGAACTATTTTTGTTGGTGAAACAGAAAAGAAAAAAAAAGACAATGTTATGTCAAAAATGCATCTCACTCAATAACTTCTTGTTTGTTGAACTGTTGTATAAAATCAATACAACATTTGCGATCGCGCTTCCCATATTCAGGAAAACAACACGCTTGTGTGATATTGGCTAAATAGGTCACATCTTCTAAATATAGAAAACAACAACCCATACAGGGATATTTTGCTTCCATAACTTGAATTACAGGGACATTCTAACTGTATTCTAATAGGCTTTATCACACAGTGAATGCTTTTTTTTTAGAGAGTTTGCTCATCTGCAATACGTCTATAGGACGTCTATTAGATGTCTTTAAGATGTTTATGATTTAGAATGCATGTAAAACTGACATCTGAAAGACGTCTGTAGACAGCAGATGCTTTCCAGATCAAGAGACCTTTAACAGACATATTGCAGACATACGCGCGCTATCTGGGTAACTACCAATCTCTGCATTTATCTATCTATAAATAAAAAAATCAGTGACCGCTAATACAAAATCACCACAATTTGACTGTAGTAATAGTATAGTAACTATAGTTTAATTTAGTAAAGTCAACCCTGCTAAAAAACAGCCAAAACCAGCCTAAGCTGGTTGACTAGTTTTTGTTGGTCTTCAGGCTGGTTTCAGAGGAGTTTTGACCACTTCTTTAGCTGGTCAGGCTGGGGGACCAGCTGAACATCAGCTTGACCAGCATAGGTTGGTTTTAGCTTTTTTTTTTTCTTCTTCTCAACTTTTCACAACTTCAACAGTTGTGCATTATAATTAAGGTATTTACTTACAGGCATAGTTTGCCCCAAAATGTCAATCCTGTCATCCTTTGCACACCTTAATGTCATTCCAAACCACTAAACAGTTTTGGTTACCACTTTTGTTCCACAAAACAAAGTCATACAGGTTTGAAATGACATGAGGGTGGCATAAATGATGACATAATTCATTTTGGGGTGAACAATCGCCCGAACTGAATGAGTTTGTTGCATATTAACAAACCCATGCCCAACGAGAAACAAAAGCCCAAAGAGAGAAGTTTTGCACACGTTTCTCCCGTTACACCATCCTACTTTAATCTGACTAATACATACCCGATCCCTTGTTTTGTATAATTAAGAATATCTATCTAGTGACCATATGAATAGGTTTTAATGACACAAACCCGATGTACCGGTTCTGCTCCGGTCCGGATTAACGCCATTAGGGCTGTTGTTCTGATTCCCGACCAGATTATTGGTCTCCTCGCCCGTGGACCGACTATCCTCCAGCGTCTCACACCGGCGCACCTTCCCGTTCTTGTGTTTTTTGTGCCCCCCGTGGCTGTGGCCGTGCCCCCCGTGGGAATGGCCGTGACCGCCGCCTCCGGCGTGCCCATGAAAGAGACAGAGCCCAAACAGGTTGACCAGCAGCCCCGCAGCCCCCACCCCAATCACCACCTCGGGCTTCTCGATCTCATGGGGCTCCGTGAAGCGCTCGATGGCCTCCAGGATGATGGTGAAGCAGAGCGCGGTGAGGAACACGGCGTTGACCAGCGCGCCCATCACCTCGGCCCGGATCCAGCCGAACGTGTTTTTGTTGGTGGACTGGGTCTGCTCCGCGAAACGCACCGCCACCAGAGCCACGACCAGCGCGATCACGTCCGACAGCATATGAAAGGAGTCCGACAGCATCGCTAGAGAAGACGTGATCCGGCTCACCACCACCTCCACGATGAAAAAGCCGAAGGTGAGCGACAGCATGCAGAGCAAGCGGACCCGGTTCGGCGCGCAGGCCATGATTCCGCCGCGATACGAACACAGCTGTAAACGAACACGATACCGCTTCGGTTTAATATCCCATAACTGAACTCGTTCACGCCGCCCGGCAGACGGTACGCGACTCTTTGATCCGGTTATTGTGCTCGTCTCGTCTCCCGTCTGCAGACGGCTGAAACTTTGCACCCGGACCGGCGAACTTTCCACACGGACCACGCTCAGCGTCAGGCCACGCCCACACTCGCCTGCGATTGGCTGAACGCTTGGGATCGAGGACAATTTAACTCGTTACAGGAAAAGCGAAGAACTGCGTTACTAAATTCAGACCCCTTGTCCAAATACCCACACTTCCCTGATAGCACACGTGCATCACGGAGTGATATAATTGTGAAATCACAATTATAAAAATAAAACTGATAATATCATCAACCCTTTATTCTAATAAAACATGAATCCCAGTAATAAAACATCTATAAAATGACAATACAACACATTATCTTTGATCAAATAATCCAGTGTGATGACCAAAAATGAAGTGTTCCACTGTACTGTACAAATGCTGCAGCAAATAAATAAAAGCAGAAATCTTATTTCCTAATGTACACAACATAAAAAAAAATATATATATATATACTGGAGTCTTGACTTGATCAGACTAATGCACCACTTTCAGTAGTACATTGTGGTTCATGGTTAGCGGATGCCCTGCATTTCTCTAGGCTTTGGTGAATAAATCTTTTCTTCTTCACCAAGAGCCGGTGTATGTATGTTAGTCCATTGATGCCTCTTTACAAGACAATGTACTTGAGGTTTAGTGATCAGTCTGCTGTTCTCCTTGCCATATCCTGCAAAGTGAACCCTCTTCTTTCCCGGAGAGATGTTCTCTTCATTCTCTGTCAAAAACAGAATTATGACATTCTCATGCTTTAAAGGTAAATATATACACAAGTATTTTCTTTCATTACAGGATCTTTAACCCAAATAATGTTGGCTAAAAAGACTCAATTCAGTCATGCTTTCCTTGTTGCTGCACACGGCCCTCCTCAGCCTTCACAAGTGTTGTTTGTTAGCCTCATTACTGTCAGACTTTCAAAAGCTTTCATCACTTGAACTGAGATTATTATAATAATTTAATTTTAACGCACAGCCACCACAACTCAGACATTAGCAGCTCGTTTTACTTTGAGATTGTTTTGGGGTTAAATACAGATTTCAAGTCATAACAAGAAATAGTTTAATAGCTATGACACAATTTTTGAAATCAAATTTTTACATAGCTATGACAGGAAACAGTGGCATCTGACGATGCATTAGGGAAAAAAAGTTAATCTTAAAAAAAGCATATGCATATAAACACAAATAGGAAATAAAACCGTTATCGAATAAGCATGTCTTATTCTGTGTCTTAAACTCCTGAAATATTGGTGTCTCTCATTTTAGAGCGGTCAATGCAATTTGGGAAAGAAATCAATTAAATATTTATGTGTGTGTATGTGTGAAATTATTCAGATGTAACCCCATTTTCATGTAAAGCAACTAATTTAATTACACATTTTTTCTCAGTAAATGTAACGGATTTAAGTTACATTTATTTTGTAATTAAATTATGTAATGCTGTTACACGTTATTCGAAATGTTTGACCAGTAGCATATATAAACAAATACCAGGCACTAACATTGAGCATTGAAATTACACTGAAAGCACTGAAATAAGACCAATATATATATATACACACACATGTACAATCATCTTAAACAGCATTAATTTCTATACAGAAAAACGGTTTCATACCCGTGTCACTGGCACCGAGTAGAGACAGCGCCTTCTGCTGCCGGATAAAATTATATGCCTTCAACAAGCTCTCAGCTCTGTCAGAGAACAATTAGGACATATTATTAACATTAGCATATGTGAACAAGTGCTCAGTAGCTGTAGCTTTCATATGCATTCATATGACCAGTTCAGCAAAGGCGGCTATATATTTACCTGGCCAGCTTTTCATTTGATTGCTGCTCTCGGACACACAGCTCCTGTTCCCTTTCTGGGGGAGAAAAAGACAGAGAGAGAAAAAAGGTTAAACACAAGGTCTTGCCAACTAGCAGCATTTAAAGGGTTAGTTCACCTAAAATGATAATTCTGACATAATTTACTCAATGTCATGTCATTCCAAACTCATAAGACTTTCGTTTAACTTCAAAACACAAATGAAGATTATTTTTAATGAAACCTGGAAAGATTTGTCCCATTGAAAGCCCATGCAACCAGAATTTGGTGAAATACACTGTAAAAGTAAACTATATGAACAGAGTGGTTTAATCACAGTCTTCTGAAGAGACACTATCACTTGATTTAATAACAGAATTAATTTAGACCAGGCGTGTCCAAACTCGGTCCTGGAAGGCCGGTGTCCTGCAGAGTTTAGCTCCAACTCTAATCAAACACACCTGAAGCAGCGAATCAAGCTCTTACTAGGCATGCTAGAAACGTCCCAGCAGGTGTGTTGAGGCAAGTTGGAGCTAAACTCTGCAGGACACCGGCCCTCCAGGACCGAGTTTGGGCACCCCGGATTTAGACTTTTCATAAAAGTTCATCAATGCTAGGGTGACCATACATGCCATTTCCCCAGGATGCGTCCTGGCCAGGATTTCTATATTGCCTAAAATATTTAGGTTTTTGGCACGTATGGTCACCCTAATCAATGCACATACATAGAGCACATCAAATTTGATAAACGGAAGCTCAGATGTACTTGCTTGACACACAAGAACCAATGAAGT
Source organism: Sinocyclocheilus grahami (assembly GCF_001515645.1). Lineage (NCBI taxonomy): Eukaryota > Metazoa > Chordata > Actinopteri > Cypriniformes > Cyprinidae > Sinocyclocheilus > Sinocyclocheilus grahami. The sequence goes on from NW_015505996.1 coordinate 129,423, forward strand.
TTGTTTTCGGATGTTAAGAAAGCATGGTTCACCACATATCTTCATTTGTGTTTCGAAGATTAACAAAAGCATTATGGGTTTTAGAATGATGACAACTGATGTTTTTTATTGAATTTTTGAAATGATCCCGATTTATTTGTAAAACCTTATTTTCATCTGTGGTTAAGTATCCCAATGTTTATCACCCGACCAACTGTGTTTGGAGGCAGATGTTAGTTCCAGGTGTAAAGAGGCCTAATAAAATGGAGTAGGCTTACGCTCTAGTCTCTGCTCTTGCTCTTTGAGGGCCTGTTCATGTTTGCGTAGAATCTGCTCCTTCAGCCGCAGCTCTGCTAGAAGCGACGGCTCTGGATGCTGCTCTACGTCTACTGATCTGCGCCGCTGCTTCTCCTGAAGCCTTTTCTGCTCCTGGGCTACATAGCCCGAGATCAAGCTGTTCTGCAGAATGGACTCCACCGAGGGCCTCAGATAGTCCTAACAAAACAGCCAGCCCCAATGTGACCAAACGGCACACAAGGCAATGTGAATGGAAAAGCCTAATTGAGATTCTAACAATAACACAGGGCTTTTTATACAGAATGCATTTTTGTGTATAAAAACAAAAAGAGCAGGGCAATCTAACAAAGGTCTACAGACATGTTTTTTTAGTATAAGATGATTTTTTGGTTTTCTTGATCACCACATTTGTCCAGCACATTTGACATAGAATATCAATAGGAAAGCAGTGCAGTGGAACCTTGTTGAACTTTTTGTCAGGCTTGCTATATGCAATGTTCAATTCAAATCTTACAATTCTTAATTTTCATTACGCAGTCACACAACTGACCAACAGTGGCAATTCAGCAAGTGTTTAATCAGTTAACAGTGACCCTTGGAATTCAAATTCACTTTGACTTTGGCCTTCTGTCAAAAATGACTTTACCTTTAAGTTGAGCATTTTTGAAAGAACTGTGTTCAGATCATTAGAGTATCTGTATGGGATTCTTCTGAACTTCCCTTCTCTGATTTTTCCAGCCAGTTCTGTTGGATTGTATGCTGTAAATGGGGGACTTGAAAAAAAAAAAAGACTCAGGACTGAATACGAATATAAATAAGTTTCACTATTTTATATAATCACACAACCAGCCTGTATGTAACTGAGGTGTAATCACAGTAAAAATAGAAGGACAATAACACACGTATACTTACGATAAAGCACATAGTTCATAAAGTAAACATCCCAATGACCATATATCTGATTTTTCATTGTAGGACATGCGGTTAATTTGTTCCTGTGAATACAAAAGGTGGAAAATATGAATAAAATGGAGAAAGCCAAGTCTTGGCAGTAATATAATGATAAAACTATGGCACAAATAATTACTTATGCATGCCATGATAAGATCATTTAACAACAGTTTCTCTGCATTTTGAAACTTGTCTTCAGGAGGGTTGGGTCAAAAAGCAGAATATGCCATCAGTGTATAATAACAGCTGTCAGTAAATATGCACTTAAATGTATATTTTACCCAAAATTTTTTAATTCTTCTGCAGTACGAAAAAAAATTATTATATATATATATATATATATACACACATACACATACACCCTGGACCACAAAACCAGGTTCAAGTCGCTGTGGCTATTTGTAGCAATAGCCAAACATACATTGTATGAGTCAAAATTATTGATTTTTCTTTTATGCCAAAAATCATTAGGACATTAAGTAAAGATCATGTTCCATGAAGATATTTTGTAGATTTCCTACCGTAAATATATCAAAACTTAATTTTTGATTAGTAATATGCATTGCTAAGAACTTCATTTGTTCAACTTTAAAGGTGATTTACTCAATTTATTTTATTTTTTTGCACCCTCAGATTCCAGATTTTCAAATAGTTGTATCTCAGCCAAATTGGTTCTATCCTAACAAACCATACATCAACGAAAAGCTTATTTATTCAGCTTTCAGATGTTGTATAAATCTAAATTTCAGAAAATTGACCCCTATGACTGGTTTTGTGGGCCAGGGTCACATATGTATCTTTACGTACCCCAAAATAGTCAAATGGCAATTAAAATTGTTTGTGTTCGCTTAGTATTTGCGTTCAGTTATACACTGTAAAAACTGCTTTTTCAAAGTCAAATAAAGATTAATCGAGTACAACTTACAAGAAAATTCTATTTCAGCCTTTCTACAAACCCGATTCCCAAAAAGTTGGGACACTGTACAAATTGTGAATAAAAACAGAATGCAATGATGTGGAAGTTTCAAATTTCAATATTTTATTCAGAATACAACATAGATGACATATCAAATGTTTAAACTGAGAAAATTTATCGTCATGTTTAATTCAATGTTGCTTGCTATGTCTTTTTAATTACTTGTGAAATTTACATGCAATTTCTGAGTGAAAATTGTTCAACGTTAAAAAAAAAAAAAAAAACCCAAGTCAGTGTAGAGGTTTGGCATGACATTAGGGTTAATAAATTAATTTTCAGCTATGGGCGCCCATTTTCCCTCATCACAATCCCAGTGATCTCTATCTTCTCTCTTTTAAACATTTAAATGAAAGATGAAAGAACACTTACCGGCGACATGTAATATGGAGTTCCGACAAATGTTTTAGCAAAGCTTGTATCATGGTTCAGTATCCGAGCTAAACCAAAATCACCAAGCTTTACATTCTGTTTGACATCCAAAAATATGTTTGCGGGTTTCAGGTCACGGTGCAGTACTGTACTGCTGCCGTTATTTCTACCATGGCACTCTTTTAAAGCCAGGGACAACTGTGCCATCACACGCAGGATGAATTCTTCTTTCAGGTATCGTCTGCAAAGACAATGTAAAAGAAACAAACATTGCAGAAAAACAGCTTAAACAACAAAATACCAGTAGCAGGGTTTCTGCAGGTTTTATGGAGGTTACATTTAAGACGTTAAGACCAAGTGAAGAAAATTTTAACTAATACATTTATTGGAACACAGTATGTCAATGTGTTCTCTAAATGTGATTGAGTTGTATTTTTAAACTTTGAAGTGTTGCTAATACATCTTCATATCGATCTTCATTACTTTTTAATTTATTTAACAAAAAATAGCTTGAGGCTTGAATAGTTCTGCTCCCAACTTCTAGAAATATGGAAATAACTTTTATGGTACCTTCTGATCACACTGCAAAAAAAAGTGATATTCTTCTTCTTCTAGATATTCTATCGTCTTATTTTCCTCAGTTTTTATCTTATCAAGGCAAATGTCTAAATATTCTTAAATTCAGATACATTTTCTTGAGAAGAAAAATTATATAAGTCTTGTTTTCTGTGAAAATGATCAAAATTGAGTTTATGAAAAGAACAGATATCTGCAAGTGGACTTAGGAAACACGTCTTTAAACACGTTTTCATTCTCCATTCACAGATATTTGTTCTTATTTTAAACAAACTCACTTTTAATTTCTCAAAACACCAGACATTCATTTTGCACCTCAAATGCATCTTGATTTAGGAATGTTTAGATATTTGTATTAGAAAACAAGACATAAATGCTAAGGAAGATATTCATTTTAAAGGGGTCCTATTATGCTCTTTTTACAAAGTCTTGATTTTGTTTTGGGGGTGTACTAGAACAGGCTCTCATACTAGGTTGTTCGAAAAACACATTATTTTTCACATATTTTACATTATTACAACACCTCTCCCCAGTCTGGCATGAACGGCTCGAATAGTTCCTGTATCAAACGAAGGCTGAAATACGAAATGTGCTGTGATTGGCCAGTCAAGTCAAGTCAAGTCACTTTTATTTATATAGCGCTTTTAACAATACAGATTGTGTCAAAGCAACTGAACAGCATTAATTAGGAAAATGGTGTGTCAATAATGCAAAATGACAATCGTAAACACTAATTTTTCCAGTGTGTGCTGTGATTGGTTAGCTGGGCCAATGTGTGCTGTGATTGGTTAGCTGGTCCAGTGTGTGTCGTGATTGGTTAGCTGGTCCAGTGTGTGCCGTGATTGGTTAGCTGGTCCAGTGTGTGCTGTGATTGGTTAGCTGATCCAGTGTGTGCTGTGATTGGTTAGCTGGGCCAGTGTGTCCTGTGATTGGTTAGCTGGGCCAGTGTGTGCTGTGATTGGCAGCACTCGGCGCCTGGTCGGGAAATGTCATGCCCCTTACCATAGCCGCCTGCGAGCTTCAGTGTAAATATTGCATCAATATCAAATCAATTTGAGCGCGATTTAAACCCGGATGATTGTAACGAGTCTAAGTTCATCTGCATTGGGAAAGCTAGCGTGTCTACGACTTAGTGATAACACTCGTTGCCTTCTCTAGTGCAGCTCAACCAGGTCTCGTTCCATTCGTCAATACTTGTGATATCACAAATTCCGGAAGATATGCGTTGTAGTCCAAACGAGTCGCTCGTTGTAGTTTTTGAAAAGTGATTTCTGTTAAATAAAATATCTCCTTTTGAATTGGACTTTGAGCTTTGCAACTTTGCAGATCTTTTTACAGCAGCATCACAGACGAACTAAAGTTGAAAAAGTGAAAACGCATAATAGGGCCCCTTTAAGCAAAGCATGCGACATTTAATACCACTACTTTACCATTTGACCACTTCCTGCTCTGATTTAAGACCTTTTCAAGGCCTTTATTTGTGAAAGGGTGAGTTAAGACTTTAAGACCTGTAGAAGCCCCGAACAGCTTAATTTGACCTGTCTTTGATGCATCTGTTGATGAGACTGGCGAGATCTCCACCCTCACAGTACTCCATCACTATATACAATGTTGTGTTCGTCTTATCTAGAATTCTGTCGTAGTATCGGACGATATTTGGGTGCTTCAGCTCACGGAGCAAATTGACCTCCGACACCAGCATCTGTTTCTCTGCCTCGGCCATGGAGCCATAGTCCAGCACTTTCCAAACCAGAATCTAAGGAGATCAGATGACACGATCCAAATTAACCAGCTGGAGGAGACACCAATAACTACAGTGGCATAATTCACAGTACCCTACATTATTTAAACTTCACTTAACTATGAATGTTATTGCACTAGAACACAAAATGCCACAGCAAACAGCATCTAAAAACAAATGCTACACGTTGTACTATGTAATATAAACGGATATGTTATCTCATAAGGACATAAAAAAAAGGGTTACTTAAATATTTAAATAATTTTATTTTCTGATATTGATTTAGGCTCCTAATATAAAAGTACATTACAACCATACCATACTGTTCATGTAAACAGAGTTCAGTCTGTATTTTATTGACCTTTCCATCTGATTTCCTCCTGATTTTCTGGCATTTCCCAGAAGATCCACATCCTATGGTGAGCATCACCTCATAGTCTTCAGCTTTGGATGGCATCGTGCACACAGCAGCAGACTTCAGACGAACACAACAGAGCTCGATTATTCATCATGTGCAAACTGTACTAACAAACTCAACAGGATTCATTCCTTCAGTTCACTTACCGTAACACATTCACTTCTCGTCCTTTGTGCTTAACTTCCTGCGTCTTGTATTGTTTTGCATGCGTTTTAGTTTTAAAAACGTTACAGTCTCTTGTTTGTGTTGAGAAACAAACGCAGGCGAAGAAACAAGCAAGCCGATTTTCAAACGTGCGCACAAACGCTGGATTCTGATTGGCTGGACTCGATCGTTGGCGGTGATCTCATTGGTCCGTACGAGGACACGGCGTGCACGTTGCCAAGCGCTGAAGAACCGCGAGAACGCGTGGGAACAGCGGGAAGAGTATTTCTTAAAGGGACAGCGCGAGAGCTTGAAAACGGAACTGTAAACACTAAACATCTCATTTGTAAGTCGCTTTCGATAAAAGCGTCTGCTAAATGACTAAATGTAAACATTTGAACTTTAAATCATAAGTTCGAATTTCTCCAACCCTCTCCATTGACTTTGTATTGCGGGAAGCTGCCTCCTTGTCATTTCTGACTTATAACAAAAAAATAATAATTCCTGGAACAATGCCTAAAAGCTGCTGTGACAAGGTGTACAGCAAACAAGCTAAAAAAAACAACCTAGAACTAAGTTTTTATAAGCTACCGAACCGTAAAAGCCTGCCTGTAAGGAGACAAAAGTGGAGCCTAAATGCGCTCGTCTTAAAAATGGCCATTTTTTAATTCTATGGGTCTGGCTTCCGGTCTCATCTGCGTCCGGCTATTTTTAGCTGAACAAAACAGTTTGTTTTGCTGCTTGATATTGAAAGTTGGTGTGTCTTATATTATTTTAATGTATTATCTTAATTATGAACACACTTCCGCGTTCAAGAAAAAGATGGGATAGCCAACATAAATGGGTCAAAATTATAAATTTTTCTTTTATGCCAAAAATCATTAAGATATTAAAGGGATAGTTCATCCAAAAATTAAAATGTGATGTTTATCTGCTTACCCCCAGGGCATCCAAGATGTAGGTGACTTTGTTTCTTCAGTAGAACACATATGATGATTTTTAACTTTAACCGTTGCAGTCTATC
>NW_015505996.1:155174-175549 GCF_001515645.1 Sinocyclocheilus grahami
AAAAAAAAAACACTGTAGTCAGTCAGGACTACTTTTAAACATTCAGAAGTACGTGTGTACTGATCTGATATAGGTTAGCATTTGTTTCTGAGGGCTTCCAAGAACACCATTTATAAGAACACCAAAACATACACAGGCATATGTTTAAATATCAAAATTGATTAACGCATGATCCAAATTTGACTGTGAATGGTTCATTGGTGCATGTTAATCCAGAGAACAAACACTGCGATTCACATCGACTTTAAACGCCTGATCAGAATGATTCCGATGAACAATAACACTCAGAGAAGAGCCTGTGGGTCACTGCTGCGCATGATTTTTATTCCAGCACAATTAATTTGTGTGTTGTAAAATGGCTGGGTAGCTAGGAAGAGAAACAGGAGTACAAAATGAAAATTATGGACCATTCTATTGTAATTTTGTTAAATTGCTAATATATAGAGATATCTCACACTTGTTTTAAAAACATAAAACCATACTTAGGAAAACAATGTTACGTCTCAATCTGACAGACAGCGAGAACGAGACAAGGAACCCGGCGTCTGAGATCCTCGCGGTGACGTAGCCTGCTCTGAATGCAGTCCGCATCTAACTTGGCTTTAGTCTTCTGGCATCATTCACATTTCAATCTGGCAAGCTATAGAAACAAAGTTCACGTTCACAGATGACATGGCTTCGGTTAAGGGGGGAAATGACAATGTTTTCACCTACAAATGTCCAATTTGTACATCTAAGCATCGTTTCTTTAGAACGCCACAACATGGGCGTTTATGTTCGAGTACATTATTGCTGGACCTCACCCATATATTCCGACACGATGAGAACACATAGACGGACTCGGACACCGATTCTTCCCCACCGACAACACACACAAACAGATCCAATTTCACACATGAAAAACGCAATTTTGTCTCGAGCTCGAAGAGATCGTTTCCATTTTCCTCAAGATAGTCGGAAATATTTTGTACCTCGGCACAAAATCGAATCTACGCCTCTGATCCCTTCCGCGTGGCAGCAGTTTTAAGACGGTTTCTTTTGACGAACAGAGATGCGCCCACGCGATCGCCGCAGAAGACGGCAAACGGCAGACGCGGTGATGCTCAGATACTGAGAGAAACGTAAGCACCTGCCGGGACAGAAGCTCCTTCCTTGCTTCCGCTCCATCTTTCTTAAACATTCATGATATTTCAGAAGTAAAAACGTGGAGAGCGACCGCAGCTCGCACTCCTTTCTGTACAAGATTAACCACAGAACGAGGAAAGAGAACGTAAAACCTCAACTATTAAACAGATATTTGCCAACACTCTGAAATAACATGAAGCTTACTAGACATTATGTGCGTCTAAAAAAAATAGAAAAAAAGCAACGGGCAGTCGCACACAATCACACAGGCAGGTTATGCTGTCACATTTACAGAAATGAGACCAGTTTGAGACTCAAAAAAAATCAACAAATTAAAATCTTTTTAGGACAATGAACAAACACAAAAGTTCAGTCAGTAGAATGTCCCGCCCCCTTTTGACCCGAAGATAAGCATATGGCTTAATATTTGCAAAACTTTGGAAGTGAGGGGTGTTTGTCCTATCGAATCGGTCGTGTGGCAGTCATGTGGTGCGCTTGGATGTGTCTGTATGGCATTGATTGTGTAAAGTTCTCCTTGTTTTAAAACAAGAACCAGGTTCGTCTTGGAAACCCCGCCCCCTCCCTTCCACACACGTCATCAAAACCAAATCCCCCTTCAGTCAGTGTAAACATCTCTCAATACTGACAATACACACAGAAAACAGCATTCAGTCAACGCGAGACGAAACGGCCACGAGGAAGAAATGACATGAGGGCAGCACACAACCGAGGGTCTTCCGTTGGGGGGGGGGGGCGACAAGGATTCATAGTGCAATGAAGGCCAGAGGAGTCTCTTCCAAAGAGGACATTGGTCTCTGAAAAAAATTTCAGTCATCCTGTTTGGGAGTTAACGATAAAAAAAGGGGGGAGCTCACGTGGCAGGACGTGACAGATCTATGTCTGGCTTATTCCTGAGCCTAATTTTGATTGTAAGTAAAAACAAAAGTTAAACAAAAAAAAAAAACGCATGAGTAAACATTTAGATGTGCATAATCTTCTCTCTGCATGTGAGCGCGCATGTGTAAACATGTTGAACTGGTTCTACGCAAATCTAAAGGATAAACGCATGTCTGCACGGGCAGCTGGGATTGGGTGGATGTGTCTGGACCGCGATCGGATATAGCAACTGGAGTCGTCCTGCGGGGTACATTCAACCATCCGGCAGAGGAGAATGGCAATCAGGGCTCTTGGTCTCTGGCATTCCCTCCTCCATCCGGCACGTTACGCTCTCCTCAGAGCGGTCAGAAGAACCAGCAGTAGATGTGATGTAGAATGCTGTACCACATGTAGCCTGAGGCGAAGGCGAACGTTTGGACGAAAAACAGCCAAACGTTGTCAAGGGTCATGTTTCGGGAGACCACCTCTTTTTGGCCTTCTAGTGGAGGGAATACTCCTGCGAGATGAAGGAAAGATGGAGACTTGTCAGCAAGTTTGGTTCTAGTTGGAGGATGAACATGTACAAATCAATAGATTGGGGAAACTAGATCTCTAGTAATTCGATCGTTATTTAAACTACCTGTCTTGTAGAAGTGAGCCAGAAGTTTCTCCTTTTCCACAAATCGCTGATATAGCCAATCTGCCAGCGCTTCTGATTCTACTGGGACGTCCTTTATGGGGTATGTCCTAAAAATATAACAAATAAGAATGTGTTATACAGAACTGAGAAACATTCAAAAGCAAAATGATAAAACTATACTGACCATTGGTCAATTACAGCATTCTAGAGACTAAAGTCATTCGTTTGCAAGATTAATAATAAATAAATATGACAAATATAAATAGTAAATCAAATTGTTAATTAACTGTTAATTAAATACTAATATTATTAAATGTAATAGTGAGCAATAATAATAATAATAATAATAATAATAATAATAATATTTAACAACATAGATTCTGTGTTTACTGTATACACAGTACTGAATATATTTTAACCATTAATTCACAGTTTATCTGTACATTTGGATAAACATTTTGTTAATAAAAGTAATTATCCTGTTACAATATTATTATTATTATTATAACCAGTTTAGACATGTTGAGCGAATGTTGCCCTCCTGACCCAATACTGTCCTGTTCTTTCATTTAGGGAAAAAAAAAAGAAGCCAAATTGATAGGTTGGGAGTAAAGTTAGCATGTTAAACACACTGAGACAGAGGGGCTGATTAAATGAGAACAGTATAAAAAGCATAAAACAGCATAGAAGGTAATTTAGGGAGGCAATGAAGACAGCTTGAAGGAGAAAATCAAACAGGCACTGAAAAAACAGATGAGCATGGAGCACAAATGATCCCGATTCTCAGTCTTCATCAGATCTCCCGCAGTTAGCACGGTGAAGTGGAGAGCTCAGCTCTTTAGGCTTTGAGCCGCGAGCAGCGTGACAGATTCAGCGTTTGTGCTGATGAGACGCCTCATCTGATGACAGCAGTTTTCTGCTCAAACACTGGCCGAGCTCTGCACAGACAGCTGAGACGTACAAACACACGACTGACTGCAAACGTGTCTTACGAAAACAAACAGTACAGCGAGGATGTGATTGGGCACAATATTACAACATCGTGAAACTAGAGTTTCCTGACTGTTCCAGCTTCTGCTTTTCCCTTTGTTTAAGAAACAGTCGACTTCCCTCAATTACTGTACTAGTCATTTTTTAACCAAGTTCAATACAGTAGATTCACATTAGGCTATGATAGTGCATCACTACTGAGAGACTGTAAATTGCAACTGCATTTTTTTTACTGTTTCCTTAACTAACAACCTTCCATTGGTACAATTTTTTTTTTCAAAAACTTACATTAATACATTTACATAAGCAGAATACTGCTTATCAAAAGGATATTCAATTAGGTTGAAATGAGCTGATGTGAGAATAAAGACTGATATGTAAAAACTACTACAAATATGTTGTTAATCGAAAGTGAAGTACATATCTATCATCAAAAATGCAGTAAAACCGCAATATTGTAAAATAGTATTACAATAAAAACTTCTATTTGGATATATTTTAAAATGAAATTTATTTCTGTGATGCAAAGCTGAATTTTCAGCATCATTACTCCAGTCTTCAGTGTCACACGATCCTTCAGAAATCATTCTAATATGCTGATTTGATGCTCAAAACACATTTTTTGATATTGAATATTCCGGTTATTATTAATATTGCTGATTATTATCGTGTAAACCTTTTTTATTTTTTTTATTAGTCGGTTATTCTACTGCACATAAACATACAGGTACAGTCTCAGCTATACAATGGAAAACAATAAGAAGCATTCAATCAGGTAGAAAAGTGAATAGTCAGGCTAGAGGCTAAATATGCACCATAGAATAGAAGATCAAGAGAGGTTGTTAATGTAGCACCAGAGAGGTGTCCATATCTGCCAAAAAGCATTAGACTTTTGATGTATATCAAAGGTGAGTTTCTCAAATGGAAGTAATGTAGATATTAAGAGACAACCACATTTTAAAAGAGGGTACTTGAGGAGATGACCAAAGTAACCATATACATTTCTTTGCCAGATAAACCAAAATTAGAAACAGTTGTTTGGTGTGGAAGTCAAACACAGTCTCCACTCCACTGTATAACAAATACAATTCCAGAGAAAAACAGAATTTCAACTTAAAAAGACTTTGTAAAAAATGATGTACTTTAGTCCAAAAAGAAAAGATTTTGTCACAATACCAGAAGCAGTGAAGGAATGTTCCTTTGCATTTTTTGCAATTAAAACAAAAATCAGGAGTTTCTGTAAATATTTTTTAAACGTAAAGGTGTAAGGTAAACTCTGTTAATGAATTTATAATTGAGTTCGTGAATCCCCAATGAAGTACATTTAGAGAACAAATTGTTACATATGACGGACCAATCCGTATGATCAATTCCGTGACCTAAATCTTTTTCCCCACACGCTCTTCAAACTCGTGTAAACCTTTTTAAGGTTATTTGATGAATAGAACAGCATTTTTATTTATAGATATATTTTGAAGGGGTCATATGATGTTGCTAAAAAGATCATTATTTTGTGTATTTGATGTATTGAAATGTGTTTATGCGGTTTAAGGTTCAAAACACATTATTTTCCACATACTGTACATTATTGTTTCTCCTCTATGCCCCGCCTTTCTGAAACGCCTCGATTTTTACAAAGCTCATCGGTCTGAAAAGCGAGGTGTGCTCTGATTGGCCAGCTATCCAGTGCGTTGTGATTGACCGAATACCTCAAGCGTGTGATGGAAATGTTACGCCCCTACCATACTGTGATGCCCTGTCAGGCCGGAGCGATGATTCAAAAACATGAAAACCCATTATAAACGAGGCATTTGTTGCATCCAGTGGGGACATAATTACGGATTATAATGACTTATACTGTCTTTACGCGTTGCATTGCGCCGTGTAAACATAAAACCATGTCTGCATTTGTGATCGGAGAAATGACAAACAACAAGCGCTACTCTACACTGCTCAAAACTCGTGTTTGAATCATCAGTGGCAAATCCTTTAAATATAAAAAAACATACTTACTCGCATTGTAGTCTACTCTCCCAGGATCAGTTAACAGTCCTCCATAAAATGTGCTGCACACATCTGAACATTTGGGTTGAAGTGTTCTGGAACAGTGTTGTAAATACAACTTAACCACTGATTTCTAGTTGCGTTCTCTTTTGGAAGGCCAAACAAAGTAGTTTCGCTTTCACATGTGACGACCCCGGGCTGGACTCCGCTTCGTCCACGGTGAAAGCCGATCCGGCGATCCACAGCGTGAAGTTGATGTATTTCCTCAGCGACCAGCACGGATCAGCTCTAGGCATGACATGTGACGACCCCGGGCTGGACTCCGCTTTGTCTACGGTGAAAGCCGATCTGGCGATCCACAGCGCGAAGTTGATGTATTTCCTCAGCGACCAGCACGGATCAGCTCTAGGCATGACGAAGCGGATATCGTCCTCTTTTGGAAGGCCAAACAAAGTAGTTTCGCTTTCACAACGAAACACAGTGTCTTCACAACATGGCGCCGGCGGTAACAACAATACTACAGCGAGAATAAATGTTACGCCTTCTTTCTTTGCGTGAACATTTGGGCGGCGTTATGCAACTTTTCCCACATAGTGATGTAGATATGTGGGGGCGTGTTAGAACGAGTTGTTTTAGGTAGGTGTGGCTGACTCTTAACTTTTATAAAGAATATCTCTTTGAATTTGAGACTTTTTAGTCTTTGCAACTTTACAGATCTTCTTTATGCACCAAGAGCTTGTAACACTTCAAAGAGAAAGGAAAAATTTAAATCGCATCATATGACCCCTTTCAAAAATGGGGGAAATTAATGCAAAACCCCTATTGACCATGTATGGACATTTAGTGTATAATCTTTCCCGTCATATATTACTTAAAGAGAACTCTATGTATTACTATTATTATGACTACTTTCTAAATCTCTGGTACCACCAAAGCTGTTCACTCATTAATTTACATCCATCCATCCATACTGTACATCTATAGCTCACTTTCCATCTACCACACACAAATCAATAGGTGTGGAGTAATAAGGCCCTCGGGGACAAATTCCAGAAAATGCCTGGCAATAACATGAGACAAGAGCCTGGGAACAGAAGTCACCCGAGACACCCAGAACCATCTATAGGACAGATCTGTGCATCAGATCACACTAGGAGGACATACAGCTCCATAAAGATCAGCACCGCACACGTTTGTCATGTCACGTTACTGATGCATCCCACAAGCTTTCGTAATGCCATGTTTGAAGGTTTTACAAACTCTTTCTTTTTGTTCAAAACTCAGGATGATTTTGTTAAAATTGTGAGAACTGCAAAAGTCTTGTCAGAATAGACTGAAAAAAAAAACGTACTGTTTTGCACTGTATGCCATCACAAAAATGTTTATGAATACTCAGCTTTCATTTGAGCTATATAATTTTCAGTAGTGAAAGTGATGTGACATGTGGCTAAGTATGGTGACCCATACTCGGAATTAGTGCTCTGCATTTATCCCATTCAAGTGCGCACACACACAGCAGTGAACACACACCCGGAGCAGTGGGCAGCCATTTTTTTTACTGCGGCGACCGGGGAGCAGTTGGGGGTTCGATGCCTTGCTCAAGGGCACCTCAGTTGTGGTATTGAAGGTGGGAGAGAGCGCTGTACATTCACTCCCCCCCACCTACAATCCTTGCCGGTACGAAACTCGAACCCGCAACCTTTGACCCTTTTTTTTTTTGTTATTGCAAATGAAATGAAATTAAGCCTTTTTTCCTGGTGAAGCAGGTGAAAATTATTGAAACGATTGTAATTGAACACAAACATAGACATGTTATTCGGTATAGGCTACTAAGGTACCTAGTATAAAAATCCTTCTGACACAGATAAAACAAGGACTTAACCGATATTTCCAAGATAGTTCATGTAATCGTAAACTGTGACGTTAATGTGCTGAGGATTGCGATACGTTCCCTAGAGGCTCCGTAAGTCTTGCTTGAAATGGAGCATTTCCACCAAACCAATTAAACCTCTCTGTATCTCAGAGATTTGTTTCAGGGGAATTTCAGTGACCTGGTAGACTCTGTATCCACAGAGCTAAACTCTACATTCTGCTTTGTTTCCAGAGCAATGTCAGTGAAATAGTCTGTACTTCTGGACAGGTACTGGCAAAGATACAGTCAGAAGGCTTTTCAATCTACAAATCGCCATCATTTACCATGGATTTACTGTAATAATACTAACTGAACCATGGTATTGTGTAAGGCTGGGTAAAAAAATATCGATATCTCGATATTAATCGATTCTCATTTTTACGGAACGATATCGATTCTTAAATCCCAAGAATTAAGGATAAGGTCGACATGCAGCGTCACCGTCTCAGTCTCTGTCCGGCACGGGTGAAATAATTATAATGCTGAAGGTGAGGTACTTACCTTCATATTTCTTCATTAAATAACTTATAAAGTCATTTGAAAACCTCGTTTGAGACATAATTTCACAAACAGCGTAAGTCACCACTCTCGCGCGCTCTCTCTTTCTCTCTCAAAATATGCAAATGTCTATTTCACTTCATCCAGATCATTCAGCGCTTGCACGCTCTCCTGGAGACCGTGCGCTCATACACACTCGCAGCGCACACACATAATGCCAAGTTCACATTACTCCGTTTGCGCTTATGTTAACGGATTAAAGCGTTCACTGCACACAGCTGCGGCCTGGCAGTGCGTTCAGGAGCGGTGCGTCTGCACTGCAGCAGTGCAGAGATCGTTTCCGCACCGACTCTATTGCTGCGCTGCAAGCGCTGAATTAAAGTGACAGCGCATTGTTTGCAGTAAATATGAACATGGATTGACACGAAAATGTAGTAATTACACCATAAATGCATATAATTAAAGTCTACTGTGTTTCATAGTCAACACATGGCTTTTTGGCTAGATTTAAAGGGAAAGAGCACTTAAACACGGCAAAAATAGATGGCACTTTAGATGGTAATAAAGATTTTTTATAAAGGTTAATTAGAGCTGACTATTTCTGTCAATGGTAAGTTTGTGATAATGTAAGAAAAGTAGTTTAAATGTTTTGCCACTTGCTTGAACAACTTAATATATAAATCTAGAAGTAAATGCAAAATTAAAATGCATTGAATAATGTTGCTTATATTTATTGTGTTTAAACATGTCTGTGAAAGATTGTATTACTGTACTGTGTAAAAAAAAGAATTGCAAATCTGAAAAAGCATTTCCAGTGACAATGTTTGGATTTGAAATCAAAATAATGGATAAATGTTGTGTTTGTGGTAAATAGCCACGGATCAGTAGCGGTCTCCTGTGTGAAAGCTGCTTCCCCTCTCAAAAGAGTCACCCAAGAGGGGAATTCCCCCAATTTCAAAAATGCAATTCAAGCCCTGAATAAATGTCTAAAAAATCCTGATTGGAGTATCACTATAAATAGTTATAAATGACAAAAGGCGGCTTTTAAAATATCGGTATCGGTGATCGGTATCGGCAGATACGGCTTTCTGTGATCGGCCTCAAAAATCCTGATCGGAGCACCCCTAGTCTATTACAGTAATTACAGTATTTTTTGTGATTAAGCTATAGAGTTTATGCATTTAGACTACTATTTTAAATACAAATACATGGAAACCATTATATATATATATATATATATATATATATATACATACATACAGTGGCCTCTCTCATCTTTTTAAGTGGGAGAACTTGCACAATTGGTGGCTGACTAAATACTTTTTTTCCCCACTGTATATATTATCATGGTATTGATAACATGCTATGTGTAGTTTTAACTGTGGTTATCATGATCCAAATGTATACTACAATGGAAGACCAATGGTTAATGTTAATAAAACTCAAACAGTCAGATTAAATTAAATTACCATATAAAAATTAGGTTGTTACAAGTTTTACAGATGTTATGGTTTTTGATAATGAACACATTTCCATCTGCATCCTAACTCAAGCTACTACTATCATCAAATGCGAATTTCTAAGAGACAAACAAAACAAAACTAAATATTATTAATATTGCAGTCTGCACTGCAAGCTGTGCTAGGTACGTGTCATCAACTCAGGCAACACAAACCTGTTTCATGATTTAGTATCACTCATTAGGACATGCAATAACAAAGAAATACATTTCTCTATTTTCACATTTTTTAAGGAAAAACAACTGTAAAATTGCAAAGAATTCTAAAACATTAAGTTTGTGTCATGTCCTGACCATAAAGAGTAATTTAAAACCACAATTTACGTTCTGGTTTCTACAACTTTGACTACAAAAATCTGCCTTTAAACTTGAAAGAAATAAAGATTTGAAATTCGATATCATCTGATATGAAAAAGTTTGTGATAATTTTTTGGGCCATATCGCCCAGCCCTAATTTAAAGTTAGATTTTAGACCTTTGAGTAGGGGTGTGCGATATTGACAAAAAATGATCTCTTGATATTTTCTGGGATTTTATCAATAACGACAATATTTTGCTGAGTGTGTTATTGTGCTGGTATCTCAAGCAGCTGACTCCTAAAGTTTTTGATATTCTTCATATTCTGTGTGGTGATCAGTTAACAGCACTGATAGAAATTAATATTTTCCAATACGTTTAAATAGATTTTTACCTTTAATGGGCATTTTTTACCTTTATAAAGCCATTTTTTCCAAGTGTGCATTACCATTTGAATCATATTGTTACATTTAATCAGTCAATTAGAATAATAAGACATTTGGGCTGTTACCATAGACTGTATAAAAACATGGACGTAGTGTCCGTGATGTCACCCGTAGGCTTCCGAAAAACGTTTTTGAAGCTCAAAGTGGGCGGAGCCGGCCGTCACCATCTTGGCAGCGCGTCACCACTCATCACTCCCGGATAATCGAAAATGGGCAAAGAGGCGAGAGCTGGTTGCTGAAGCCACACCCACCTAGCTCGATGGTGGTGAAAGCAGCGGCAAATCCACCGGTCACTCAAGTGGCCACGCCCTTAATTATGCAGAACTTTAAGGCTTAATAATATAATTTAAACGGATGAGTTATAAAAAAAAATTCACCCCCCTCACAGTTGTCATGAAGGGCAAAATTAGCTATGTAGACCAAAATAATTTTTTGAACCAGGCTGTAAACATGTTTTTTCTGCTGTAAAGTTGGGCATTTTAACATGGGGAGTCTATGGGATTGACTTCTTTTGCAGCCAGCCTCTAGCGGCCAGTCAATGAATTGCAGTTTAAGTCACTTCCGTGTTGGCCTCACGAGAGAGAGCGGGAGGTTGCCGCTTGGCTGTTACCAAGCAAATGAACTTCCGAAAAACGTTTTTGAAGCTCAAAGTGGGCGGAGCCGGCCGTCACCATCTTGGCAGCGCGTCACCACTCATCACTCCCGGATAATCGAAAATGGGCAAAGAGGCGAGAGCTGGTTGCTGAAGCCACACCCACCTAGCTCGATGGTGGTGAAAGCAGCGGCAAATCCACCGGTCACTCAAGTGGCCACGCCCTTAATTATGCAGAACTTTAAGGCTTAATAATATAATTTAAACGGATGAGTTATAAAAAAAAATTCACCCCCCTCACAGTTGTCATGAAGGGCAAAATTAGCTATGTAGACCAAAATAATTTTTTGAACCAGGCTGTAAACATGTTTTTTCTGCTGTAAAGTTGGGCATTTTAACATGGGGAGTCTATGGGATTGACTTCTTTTGCAGCCAGCCTCTAGCGGCCAGTCAATGAATTGCAGTTTAAGTCACTTCCGTGTTGGCCTCACGAGAGAGAGCGGGAGGTTGCCGCTTGGCTGTTACCAAGCAAATGAAATCAGTATTGACAAAGTTTATCTTTGCAATGCAGAGGAAACACAGAAGCTGCATCTGAAGTGCCATTTAGATGTCACACTGTTTAACGCAGCTCAGAGGGACATGGAACACTTAATAATGTTTTGATATTTTAAACATGAAACATTGAAAACAGATGTTTTGAAATTTTAAACATGAAACATTGAAAACAGATGTTTGAAATAATAAAAAAAATGAAGATACTTTTAAATGTGAAAATACTTTTAAAAGTGCCAGTAGGTCGCAGGAAGTCACTATTAATAAGTGAGTCATTGCAATTGAACCGAATCATTTAAACGGCTGATTCATTCAGGAACGAAACACAGTCATGTTGAGACGCAAAACAGTGCTGTGGCTGTGTTCGGATATTGCTATTATTTTTGTTGGCGAAATTGAGCAAAAACAGGCAATATGCTGTCAAATCTCTTAATTAACTTCTTGTTTAGTGAACGGTTGTAAAAATCCATATCACATTTGTAATCATAAAAAAAAACTGCATTCTTCATGTGATATTGATTAACTATATGGAATGGTATAAATATATACATTTTCTGCCACCATATCTTGAATTTTGTGATCATTAAATGGATTTTAATAGACTGAATCATGCAGTGAAAGAACGCGCACGTGCTAAGTGCGCACAGCCGCATACGCACTTGTCTAACCTACTAGACTTCACGTAATGAATACGTGCACTCTACATTTAGTCATTTAGCAGATGCTTTTAGTAGATGTGTTTTGTTTGGTTTTTGCGATATACTCAATGTCAAATTGCACATCGTTAAAGCAACAATTACGATATTATCGCAGACGATATATATTGCATACCCCTACCTTTGAGACATTTGCAGATACAAAACTATATTACAGAACAGTTCTTACCTGTAGTGTACATGTGTTACTGTTGGATCCCTGTAACCAAAAATCCATGTCTGAATGTCCATGGGTCTTGCATTAGGGTAGGCTATGGTCACATCAATTACCCACTGTAGTCCT
This sequence comes from Sinocyclocheilus grahami, assembly GCF_001515645.1. NCBI lineage: Eukaryota > Metazoa > Chordata > Actinopteri > Cypriniformes > Cyprinidae > Sinocyclocheilus > Sinocyclocheilus grahami. The sequence continues at coordinate 167,624 of NW_015505996.1, forward strand.
TTTGCTTTGTTACCTGAAGGTGAGCAGACACAGAGATTTGAGTCAGAGAAAGAGCTGTACCAATGTTAACTTCAAGGACAATTCACTTCAATAATGAAACGAAAAAGCACTATTCATTCTCTTCCCATCTAAACAAAAACTGTACTTGATAGCGATCAAAAATATCGCTATAAGAATAAGAATATAATATAAGAATAGTGCGCAGGTCATAAAGGTCTATATTATGTTTTTTTTTTTTTCTGTTCCACAGAAGAAAGTCATTCAAAAGGGGTTTTCACACACTGCGACGATGCATTTCAACACCACAAAAATAGATTTTATATTTTGACCAACTGAATGCACAATTTTGGTGCAATCAGTAACTACAATTCTCAACATGAACTGAATGAACAACTTTTAGTCCTCGAGTTTAAGAATTACAAATGTGCAAAATATTGTTTTCTATTCATTACAATTATTCATTGTGTTGTCTGAACGACGAGTCGGTCTTAAGAAAGCTCTGTGTAATTATGGTCCACCAGACACCGATTAGACGTGTTTCTTAGGAGACGTTCAAATAAGATGTGTTCATGTGTTCAAAAACTTGCCGATACCAAGTACCGATACCGGTATTTTCATTGTATTTGTACATTTTTTTAAATATTGGGTACAGAAATCAAAAGAATATGTGTAATGTTAGTAGGTTAACTTCATTTATCAAATATATATCCTTCAGTTATTTTCACACTTAATTATGCCCATTAAAATATATTTTACAAGTTTTAGTTACTTTCTCTGTTAATTTTTTGCTCTATGGTACATCATCTTTAATTTAATAGCATTAGAGCTGCTCCATTGCAGCGGCTCAGAACTGTAATCATGCGTTTTGCTGTAATAATGCAGGGAACCACTCATTATAAATCTTTCAGAAATATAAGTAGCGTTTTTTTTCATCTGAAACGTGCTGCGATTTATATTCCAAAGTGACTCACATAATACAGAAACCCTCATGAAGCAAGCAAAACATGCGCAATGCGCACACGTATTTGTATTGGTGCAGAATGAGAGGGACAAGTACAGTACAGCTAGGCATGGGCCGGTATGAGATTTTGACGGTATGATAACCTTAAGCAAAAATATCACGGTTTCACGGTATTGTTGTTACAGCTCTAAAATGAGTTAATTTGAAATGTCTGGTTAAAAAAATAAAAAATAAATAAAAAAAGCTGACCAATATATTTTGAGCAACATACACAATATTTGGAACAGTAGTATTTGTTTATTTTTTCTTTGATTTGTTTCTGAAATGTGGGCTGTCCTGCAGCTTTTGATGTGAATGGCTGATTTGCTGCTAGAGCAACTGCTGCCCTAAAAAGAAGAAAAATAAAGACTGACATCTTTATTTAACCTAAATCTGTAATTACAGTTATTTAATTTGAGTTATAATTCATATACATATCATTTCATATCAAATTAGTTATATCATTATTTGATTTAATAATAACCCAATTTTAAGCAAAAACAGAATGTTCTGATTAGCTTTGTGAAATGATACTACATGCCTGAACGAAACAAACAGCAGAAGCTCTGAATGAGAAGCAGATTCACTCTCTGACCGCAGGAGGCGCTGATACAGCTTTCCTTGGTTATCGCAGTAAACAAAGTAGAGCTGCGCTGAAACACTGCTTTAATGTGAATTATACGAGATGAAAAGAAAATACCATCTAAACGTTTCTGAAGACCATCAGTTCCCCTGAGAAACACATTCATATAAACCCCCAAATCAATATTTAGGATTTTCTTCCAATAGTTTGCGCATCATGAACAGTAAACGCGCTCAGTGAGTGATCTGCCTGCTACAGTATTTTTCTCTGTGCATCCGTCTTCAGCGTCTCTGGCATCTGTTAACGGGCATTTACGGACTTCATATTTTCACATAAACGACATTTGTAAAGGGATATGCATTGCAACGCAGTTTGTGCAAGTCCAGAACAGAGATCGGCTGCAATAAAACAATAAACGGCTGCTTGCCGATCGCGTAAGTTCTATAGGAAGCTCCTTCGGCCATCATACACACACGTGACTGACGCTCGCTCGCACCAACAGGAGGAGGAGGAGAGGGCGTGTTACTCTCACTCAACCTGAGGGATTCCTGCACTTTCAGTCTTTGAGGCAGTAGCCCCTCACTGCAGAACGAAGAACCAGGGGGCGGGGAGACATGAAAAACAGCGCATACCGCAGGAACGGTATAACGGAAAATATTAGCGGTTTTGAAACCGTGAAATTTTTTAATCGCGGTATACCTTGAAACCGGTAATTGGCCCATGCCTAAGTACAGCCTTAGCGCATTTACCATAGACTGTATAAAAACATGGACGTAGTGTCCGTGACGTCACCCGTAGGTTTCCGAAGAGCGTTTCTGAAGCTCAAAGTAGGCGGAGCCGCCCATCGCCATCTTGGCAGTGCGTCACCGCGCTTCACTCCCGGATAATCGAAAATGGGCAAAGAGGCGGAAGCTGGTTGCTGAAACCACGCCCACCTAGCTCGACGGTGGTGACCGCAGCGGCAATCCACCGGTCACTCAAGTGGCCACACCCTTAATTATGCAGAACTTTAAGGCTTAATATAATTTAAATGGATGAGTTATAAAAAAATTCACCCCCCTCACAGTTGTCAAAATTAGCTATATAGACCAAAAACACTTTTTGTACCAGGCTGTAAACATTTCTTCCTGCTGTAAAGTTGGGCATTTTAACATGGGGAGACTATGGGACTGACTCCCTTTTGAAGTCAGCCTCTAGCGGCCAGTCGATGAATTGCAGTTTTAGTCACTTCCGTGTTGGTTTCACGAGAGACCGGAAGGTTGCCGCTTGGCATTTACACTGGCTGATAGTTTCACTTTTGCCATAAAGTCGTGTATGCTTAAGGTTGAAAATAAATGTTGTTTATAGTGAATGCCCCTATAAATGTTGTTTTATATTTATGATTTAGTTTTAATCGAAATGATGCGTGTGCTAAGTGAGCGAACATCAAAGATCACACAACAGAAGTGCGCTCTCTCTCTCTCTCCATACCGTTAAGTAACGTAACTTGTGCATTGTTTGACTTGTTTTTACAATATCCGACCAAACTACAAACTTCCCAGTGATGTCTGTGAGAAGGGGATATTAACTCGACAAGCTCGAGCATGTGCACAGCCACGCGCACAATCCACTCAGCGTGCTTTGCTTATCAGCTCGCGCACATCAGCTATACAGACGTTAATACTGAATGTTTAATATTATATTAATTGCATACATATACTTTGTAGACATCCTTAATTTCTAATAATAACTCAATTCTGCTGTCTGTTGTTCTGTTGACGGGGTTTCTTTGTCTGAATATGGCACTTATCACATGTGGTATTGGCGTTTGGTATCGGGGCATTTTAACGAGTAAGAGTACGAGTACAGGAGCTCAGTATCAGGCCCGATACCAGTATCGGTGCATCCCTAACTAAAACTATTAAAAATAAAATTGAAATAAATACAAATTGAAGCTAAACAGAAATACAAAATAAGACTAAATTAAAAATAAATTAAATTAAATCAAACTGACCATATAAAAAGACAATATAAGGAATACAATATATACAACAGTATATATAGTACTAAAATACCACTATTCTACATAAAAGCTTTAATTACCAAAACTACCATAGTCTATCTATAAAACAAAAAACACAGGAGACATTAGGTAAATGTATTATGTTTATAATAAGTATAATGGGAATACGGCTCACTCAAAGTGATTTAAAAAGTGAAGTCTAACTTGAAATGTGTTGACGGTGGGAGATTTATTAGCCGAGCAGTGTTGTGATGACTGCACCGACGGTGCTTAAAAGAGATCAATTTTAGAGATGCAACTCCTAGAGAGAGGAGCCACTGCTTAAAATAATACAGTCAGAAAAAACAAACAGAACAAACTAAAACTAGTCCACCTTAATAACCAACTAGTTGAAACGCACAGTAACTACGCTGCTTTAATCTCCTTAATCTCTAAAATAGTTGTTTATTGGTTCAGTTAACATATCTTCAAACTGTACTTACAAATCTCCAAGAGCGCCAAAGTCGCACAATTGGGACAAGACGTCATACTTAATCAAATAGACTGTAGTTCCTAATACGGTGTAATATCTCATTTGTATTCCCTACCACTAGGATGGCAGACATGTAGTACTTCGATTCTAGACCAAAATTACGTCACCTTCCTATTCAAAGTGTTTGAGGAAAGAGCAGAGCAAGTGAACCATCATGTCATTGATGTGGAAACAGTTCAGTTCATAGCGTAAGCTGTGAGATTTGTGAGAGAAAATCGCCAAATGGCTAATAAAAAGTTGTACCTTGAGGATGTGTTGCAAATGTTATTCACCGATTCTGACTCTGAAGAGGAATATTTGCCTTTTGGAAATGACGATTGGTCGGCTAATAATCGCGCTTCTCCCGCAAGGCGAGAGTGTTCACGAAGCACAAACAAGTGATCATTTCCATCCTTTGCCCAACGGGGGTGGCAGGGCAATATCTATTATTTCCTGAATATTACTGATGAACTGATCAAAAAGTAGGCTACTGTTCACATGCGTTTCACTACTATAGTCTAGTAATATAGTAATAATTTAGTACTTTCTTCTGTTTTATTTTTGGTTTCCTCTTTTCTGACCATTTGGAATGAGGATAAAAAGACAAAAAAAAAACATGCAAATAAGTTCAAACAATTCAATATCTATTATTTCCTGAATATTATGACATTCAAAAGGGCCGGCCCCTGATGACGTCATAATATGCAAATTAGATGAGTATATTTACACCCCACATAAACTTTCGGTCATGCCCAACATTTTTCTAATTTACATTAGATCTCTATCTTTAAGCCCTTTCAAGCCACAAGCTTTTGAAATCTTGACGTCAAAATCCAGCATTTTTCCAAAAAACCCTGGCGCCTAAAGGGTTCAAATGAAGATGTGCATTCTGTGTGCGCATGTCCTCTGAAACATTCTGAGAGACTGTGACGGTTGTCTCCACATATTTACTGAGAGACAATACTAGCAGCTTATTATCATGCTTAACCAGCCTTAGTGTTTCTTTGTTTTGAATCCATGCCTGTCAGAACGCAACATCTCCATTAGTTAACCCAATAACAGCAAGTCCACCATTAAGCAGAGCAAATATATGCACTGCATAAGTGGTGTGGGGAGACAAAATGGAAGATCCACCCAACAAGGAAGTTCAAAATGTACTAGGTGTGGTGGGAAAATATTGACACAGTATAGTATTACAATACACTTCTGTCAACTCACAGTTAATGCACTGAAGTATCAGTATTTTAAGTTATTTTTATTATTATTACTATTTTATTAAACAAATGTATAGTTTAAAATTAATATAAATAACAATTAAAAATTCTGTTATTTACTGACCCTCATGTCATTCCAAACCGGTATGCATTTGTTTCTTCAGTAGAGAACAGTATTCACTATTAACTAGCTGTTATTAGCATATAGATTACTAGCATATTAGCTAATTATTAGTACTTTTAAAACACATTTTAATGCCTTATTCTGCATGACCATATTCTACATCCCTTAAACCTACCCCATACCTAAATATAACTACTACAACCTTACTATTAATAAGCAGACAATTAGGAGTTTATTAACTCTTGATTAACAGTGAAAATGTGCTCTCTAAAGTGTTACAGTTTTGAAAAATGTGTGTGTTTTATCAATACAATAAAAGTTATTGAGTCCACGGTTGTTTACTTCTAATATTTAATCAGCCCAATCAAATGAAGGAAAACAAAATCACCACAAAATATTTATCTTTTTTTATTGTTTGGTTGCTGAACCATCAGACGTTATGACAATTACAAATATTTGCACTGAAACTGAATAATGCGAACAGCTTTGGTGCAGTCAATTGTTTGAAAATATTTTATATTGTTTAGTTTGACATTTTATAAACTGGCCTTTACATCTACATTAAGAAAGTTGAAAAAAAAATTATATATATATATATATATATATATATACACACATACATACACGTGTGCGCACACTCCCACTACTATTTGTAAATATTAAGCCGCAAAACGACTATTTAAATATGAATTCTGCATGTCTATGTATGGCGCAGACGAGCGGTTTTGTTTACTACTCGTACTGAAGCGCGTGACGCTCGCGGTGATTTCAGCATTCATCTCCAGAACTGCTGTGAGTCACTTCATGAGCATTTGACCATTTCATTTGAGTAAAACTATCCTCATATCATATACACACAAAAATGTAAAGGTATCCAGGGCAACCCGTCAAAATAAAAGTTTGGTTTAACCTGAAGGCATTGCGGCAGAAATATATTACTATTGTTCAGTAGAATGTATGTAATAGGCTGCTACTACTAAAATTATTAAAACCTTATTTTTAAGGAATAATCATACAATATTTCTTCAATGTTTAAATTATATTAATAAATTACCTTTATTTTCCAAAAAATTTAATTTGTTGAATTTTCATTACTTAAAAGATAGATTAAATGAATGTTTTATGCCATAAAATATGTAAATACACAACAAAGAATTTCTGAGCAAAAAATCATAAGGCTATTGTAAGAATAAATAAAACTTGTTTTTATGCTTTCAAATAAGTAGACATGCTAAAACAGAATTTGGCAACAATAAAACAAGGTTGGAAAAAATAAAACATTTCATAGGGCCCTAAACATATAATATTTGTTAAACTTTTACAAAGCCATAAACCTAGGGGAAACAGTGTCTATTAAAGGGTTAGTTCACCCAAAAATGAAAATTATGTCATTAATTAACCCTCATGTTGTTCCAAACCCATAAGACCTCCGTTCATCTTCGGAACACAAATTAAGATATTTTTGATGGAATCTGAGAGCTCTCTGACCATGCATAGACAGCAAGGATCCTTACACGATCAACATAGCAAGGAGATCGGTAAAATAGTCCAATGTGGCATCAGGGGTTCAACCGCAATTTTACGAAGCTATGAGAATACTTTTTTTGCGCAAAAAAAAAAAAAACTTTATTCAACAATTCGTCTCCTCCCTAGCACCCTATAGCGCCATTCTGGAGAGTATCCACTGGACATAAACAGCGTTTGCGCAAAAAAATAAAAAAATAAAAAATACTTTATTCAACAATTCGTCTCCTCCCTAGCACCCTATAGCGCCATTCTGGAGAGTATCCACTGGACATAAACAGCGTATGCTGTTCTATGTCAGCTGTAGACTTGTGCCGGTATTCGGTAATGCGATATATCACGGTAATGAATATCCACGATATTGTTATCATAGGCACTTCTAAATACCGTGAATAATTATATATTACAAATTATTCATAATTTTGAATGCATTTTAAGAATACTTTTCCCATCACCTGGTCAAAATGCACAACACCGCTGTATGCTGCGTGAAAGACTCGTGCGCACTCTGATGTAAACAAGCGCGGACGAGAAGCGCATGCCGGAACACGTGAGAGACGCTCTGGATGAAAGCACACTTTCACTCTCTGACAGCAGATGGCGCTAAACTGCAGAAATAATAATAATAATAATTCATCATTTAAATGCAGCCGTTACCCCGGAAACTCTGTAAACAAAGCAGCTGCACTACTTTGTTTCTGAATCATGTTTAAATGATTGTACTTTGATGACACACACCCATCGGTCTAAGTAGCGCTGCTTCAAGTCGAGCGTGGGCCATCAGCGGAAAAAGAAAATAAATAAAACGGTAAACAGCCAACAGACGTAACTTAGAACGGGAGATGGATCGGTTTGTGAAAGGGAAGAGAAAAGCCATAGATGAAGTCGCACAGACCCAGGCAGGTGCTGGTCATTTAAAAGCTAAATGCAGAAAATATGACGAGGCATATCTTGCTCTCGGCTTCACT